>NC_041392.1:216518713-216656027 GCF_002162155.2 Triticum dicoccoides | reverse complement strand
GCCACGACAGCGGAGGAAGACGGCAGCGACACGTGGCGATCTCCGGTTGGACATGGACGGTGGCACGGACATGTCCGGCGGCAGAGTGGACATGTCCGACGCGCGGAGGAGGAAGATCTAGGGTTAGACCGCGAATTTGGACGGGGGGGCCTTTATATAGGTAGAGGGAGCTAGGAGTGTCCAGATGGAGTGTGGTTTTCGGCCACGCGATCATGATCAAATGCCTGAGAGGATGGAGTGGGTTTGGATGGATTTGTGGGTTGACTTGGAGGTGTGTTGGGCTGCAACACACACGAGGCCTTTACGGTTCCCCGGTTAACCGTTGGAGTATCAAACGAACTCCAAATGGCACGAAACTTGGCAGGCGGTCTACCGGTGATGTACCAAGTCCTCTTGGCAAATCTCTATATATTCCGAAAGTTTAACACCCGCACACGAAAAGAGATAAAAGGGGACGCCGGAGGACATAGGAGTGTCGGATTGCAAAACGGACAACGGGGAAAATGCTCGGATACATGAGACGAACACGAATGCAAATGCGATGCACATGATGACATGATATGAAATGCATGACACGCAAACAAATGACAAGGCAACAACAGCGAATAACTGGAAGACACCTGGCGCAACGGTCTCGGGGCGTTACAGCCGGGGAGTCTACGCACAAGTCAAGACATACCAAGTACCCATCAAAAACTCTTATCCCTCGCATTACATTATTTTCCATTTGCCTCTCGTTTTCCTCTCCCCCACTTCACCCTTGCTGTTTTATTTGCCCTCATTTTCTGTTCCCCTTCTCTTTTCTAGTTCGTCTCTTTTTTTCCTATTTCTTGTTTGCTTGTGTGTTGGATTGCTTGCTTGTCACGATGGCTCAATATAATACTAAATTGTGTGATTTTTCCAATACCAACAATAATGATTTTATTAGCACTCCGATTGCTCCTCTTACCGATGCTGAATCTTGTGAAATTAATGCTACTTTGCTTAATCTTGTCATGAAAGATCCATTTTCCGGCCTTCCTAGTGAAGATGCTGCTACCCATCTAAACAAGTTTGTTGATTTATGTGATATGCAAAAGAAGAAAGATGTGGATAATGATATTGTTAAACTGAAGTTATTCCCATTTTCTCTTAGAGATCATGCTAAAATTTGGTTTTCGTCTTTGCCTAAAAATAGTATTGATTCATGGAATAAGTGCAAAGATGCTTTTATCTCTAAGTATTTTCCTCCCGCTAAGATCATCACTCTTAGAAACGATATTATGAATTTTAAGCAACATGATCATGAACATGTTGCACAAGCTTGGGAGAGGATGAAATTGATGGTACGTAATTGCCCTACACATGGTTTGAATATTTGGATGATTATACAAAAAAATTTACGCCGAATTGAACTTTGCTTCTAGAAATCTTTTAGATTCGGCCGTGGGAGGCACTTTTATGGAAATCACTTTAGGAGAAGCTACTAAACTCCTAGATAATATTATGGTTAATTATTCTCAATGGCATACTGAAAGATCTACTAATAAAAAGGTGCATGCTATAGAAGAAATCAATGTTTTGAGTGGAAAGATGGATGAGCTTATGAAATTGTTTTCTAATAATAGTGTCCCTCTGATCCTAATGATATGCCTTTGTCTACTTTGATTGAGAATAATAATGAATCTATGGATGTGAATTTTGTTGGTAGGAACAATTTTGGTAATAACGCGTATAGAGGTAATTTTAATCCTACCTCGTTTCCTACTAATTTCTCTAATAATTATGGTAATTCCTACAACAATTCTTATGGAAATTATAATAAGATGCCCTCTGATTTTGAATCTAATATTAAAGAATTTATTAGTTCGCAAAAGAGTTTCAATGCTTTGATTGAAGAAAAATTGTCTAAGATTGATGAGCTGGCTAGGAACGTGGATAGAATTTCTCTTGATGTTGATTCTTTGAAACTTAGATCTATTCCACCTAAGCATGATATCAATGAGTCTCTCAAAGCTATGATAATTTCCATTGATGAGTGCAAATAAAGAACCGCTAAGATGCGTGCTAAAAAAGATTGCTTTGTGAAAACGTGTTCTTCTAGTTTCCGTGATAATAATGATGTTGATCTAAAAGTTATTGATGTGTACCCTATTAAATCTTTGTTTTGCAATATGAATCTTGATAATGATGGGACTGGAGATGAGTCAACTTTAGTTAGAAGGCGTCCCAATGATTCGGAGTTTTTAGATCTTGATGCAAAAATTGATTAAAGTGGGATTGGAGAGGTAAAAACTTTACATAGCAATGAACCCACTATCTTGGATTTCAAGGAATTTAATTATGATAATTGCTCTTTGATAGATTTTATTTCCTTGTTGCAATCCGTGCTAAATTCTTTGCATGCTTATAGTCAAAATAAAGCTTTTACTAAACATATTGTTGATGCTTTAATGCAATCTTATGAAGAAAAGCTTAAATTGGAAGTTTCTATCCCTAGAAAACTTTATGATGAGTGGGAACCTACTATTAAAATTAAAATTAAAGATCATGAATGCTTTGCTTTATGTGATTTGGGTGCTAGTGTTTCCACGATTCCTAAAACTTTGTGTGATTTGCTAGGTTTTCGTGAATTTGATGATTGTTCTTTAAACTTGCATCTTGCGGATTCCACCATTAAGAAACCTATGGGTATAATTAATGATGTTCTTATTGTTGCAAATAGGAATTATGTGCCTGTAGAGTTCATTGTTCTTGATATTGATTGCAATCCTTCATGTCCTATTATTCTTGGTAGACCTTTCCTTAGAACGATTGGTGCAATTATTGATATGAAAGAAGGGAATGTTAGATTCCAATTTCCGTTAAGGAAGGGCATGGAATAATTTCCTAGAAAGAAAATTAAATTACCTTATGAATCTATTATGAGGGCCAATTATGGATTGCATACCAAAATGACAATACCTAGATCTATCCTTGCTTTTATGCCTAGCTAGGGGCGTTAAACGATAGCGCTTGTTGGGAGAAACCCAATTTTATTTTTGTTTATTGATTTTTGATTCTGTTTAGTAATAAATAATTCATCTAGACTCTGTTTAGATGTGGTTTTATGATTTTAATTAGTGTTTGTGCCAAGTAGAACCTTTGGGAAGACTTGGGGAAAGTCTTTGCGATCTTGCTGTAAAAAACAGAAACTTTAGCGCTCACGAGATTTGCTGCCATTTTTTACTGGAGAGTGATATTTAGTTAATTATTTTTTCAGATAATTAATAGATAAATTAATCACGTCCATAAATTTAATTTAGAATTTTTTTCGGTTCCATAAGTATTCGAAACCTACAGATTACTATAGACTGTTCTGTTTTTGACAGATTCTGTTTTTTGTGTGTTGTTTGCTTATTTTGATGAATCTATGGCTAGTAATAGAGTTTATGAGCCATAGAAAAGTTGGAATACAGTATGTTTAACACCAATATAAATAAATAATGAGTTCATTACAGTACCTTGAAGTGGTGGTTTGTTTTCTTTTACTAACGGAGCTCACAAGATTTTCTTTTAAGTTTTGTGTTGTGAAGTTTTCAAGTTTTGGGTAAAGATTTGATGGATTATGGACCAAGGAGAGGCAAGAGCCTAAGCTTGGGTATACCCAAGGCACCCTAAGGTAAAATCCAAGGACAACCAAAAGCCTAAGCTTGGGGATGCCCCAGAAGGCATCCCCTCTTTTGTCTTCGTCCATCGGTAACTTTACTTGGAGCTATATTTTTATTCACCACATGATATGTGTTTTGCTTGGAGCGTCTTGTATGATTTGATTCTTTGCCTTTTAGTTTACCACAATCATTCTTTCTGTACACACCTTTTGGGAGAGACACACATGAATCCGAATTTATTGCAATACTCTATGTGCTTCACTTTTATCTTTTGAGCTAGATAATTTTGTTCTAGTGCTTCGCTTATATCTTTTAGAGCACGGTGGTGGTTTTATTTTATAGAAATTATTGATCTCTCATGCTTCACTTATATTATTTATAGAGTTCTTTAAAACAGCATGGTAATTTGCTTTGGTTATGAATTTAGTCCTAATATGATAGGCATCCAAGATTGGTATAATAAAAACTATCATAAAAAGTGCATTGAATGCTATGAGAAGTTTGATACTTGATGATTGTTTTGAGATATGAAGGTGGTAATATTAGAGTATGCTAGTTGAGTAGTTGTGAATTTGAGAAATACTTGTTCTAAAGTTTGTGATTCCCGTAGCATGCATGTATGGTGAACCGTTATGTGATGAAGTCGGAGCATGATTTATTTATTGATTGTCTTCCTTATGAGTGTAGTACTTTGTTTCGATAACTAATACATTTTTGCAATAATTATATGAGTTCTTTATGACTAATGTTGAGTCCATGGATTATACGCACTCTCACCCTTCCACCATTGCTAGCCTCTCTAGTACCGCGCAACATTCACCGGTACCATTAAACCACCATATACCTTCCTCAAAACAGCCACCATACCTACCTATTATGGCATTTCCATAGCCATTCCGAGATATATTGCCATGCAACTTTCCACCGTTCCATTTATTATGACATGCATCATCATTGTCATATTGCCTTGCATGATCATGTAGTTGACATCGTATTTGTGGCAAAGCCACCATGCTTAATTTTTCATACATGTCACTCTTGATTCATCGCAATCCCGATACACCGCCGGAGGCATTCACATACAGTCATATTTTGTTCTAAGTATCGAGTTGTAATTCTTGAGTTGTAAATAAATAAAAGTGTGATGATCATCATTAGAGCATTGTCCCATGTGAGGAAAGGATGATGGAGACTATGATTCCCCCACAAGTCGGGATGAGACTCCGGACGAAAAAAAATAGGTCATAAAAAAAGGCCCAAATAAAAAAATATGAGAGAAAAAGAGAGAAGGGACAATGTTACTATCCTTTTTCCACACTTGTGCTTCAAAGTAGCACCATGATCTTCATGATAGAGAGTCTCATATGTTATCACTTTCATATACTAGTAAATGTGTACGTGCAATGCACGTTGATATTAGGTAATATATTAATTACACGTAAATATTAGGCATAATATTGTTTTCGTATTAATTATGTGATTAGCATTGGCATTAATATTTGGTATGATATCAACTGCACACTAAACGTGTTGAACGCTCACCATTGGAGCAGTCTGAGTCGTTGGATTGACCTGATTTGACGGTCGGGATTTGTTGGATCTGCCCCTTTGGGTCTTTTTATATTGGTATAGGCTAGTGGGAATTTTACATTATAGAACTTGGCTTGTATATTCCAATGATGGGCTTCCTCGAATGCCCTAGGTCTTCATGAGCGAGCAAGTTGGATGCACGCCCACTTAGTTTCTTTTTGAGCTTTCATACACTTATAGCTCTAGTGCATCCGTTGCATGGCAATCCCTACTCACTCACATTGATATCTATTGATGGGCATCTCCATAGCCCATTGATACGCCTAGTTGATGTGAGAATATATTCTCCTTTTTTGTCTTCTCCACAACCACCATTCTATTTCACATATAGTGCTATGTCCATGGCTCATGCTCATATATTGCGTGAAGATTGAAAAAGTTTGAGAACATCAAAAGTATGAAACAATTGCTTGGCTTGTCATAGGGGTTGTGCATGCTTTAAATACTTTGTGTGGTGAAGATAGAGCATAGCCAGACTATATGATTTTGTAGGGATAACTTTCTTTGTCCATGTTATTTTGAGAAGACATAATTTCTTAGTTAGTATGCTTGAAGTATTATTATTTTTATGTCAACATTAAACTTTTGTCTTGAATCTTTTAGATCTGAACATTCATGCCACAATAAAGAAAATTACATTGAAGATTATGCTAGGTAGCATTCCACATCAAAAATTCTATTTTTATCATTTACCTACTCGAGGACGAGCAGGTAAGCTTGGGGATGCTTGATACGTCTCCAACGTATCTATAATTTTTTATTGTTCCATGCTATTATATTATCTGTTTTGGATGTTAATGGGCTTTATTTTACACTTTTATATTATTTTTGGGACTAGCCTACTAACCCAAGGCCCAGTGCAAATTGCTGTTTTTTTGCCTATTTCACTGTTTCGCAGAAAAGGAATATCAAACGGAATGAAACCTTCGGAAGAGTTATTTTTTGAACAAACATGATCCGGAGGACTTGGAGTGGACGCCAAGCAATCAACGAGGAGTCCATGAGGCAGGGGGCGCGCCTACCCCCCTGGGTGCACCCTCCCCCCTCGTGGGCCCCTCGTGGCTCAACCGACCTACTTCTTCCTCCTATATATACTCATATACCCTGAAAACATCCACGAGCACCACGAAACCCTATTTCCACCGCCGCAACCTTCTGTACCCAAGAGATCCCATCTTGGGGACTTATCCGGAGCTCCGCCGGAGGGGTCATCGATCATGCATCAACTTCATGGCCCCTCCGATGATGTGTGAGTAGTTTACTTCAGACCTTCGGGTCCATAGTGCTACCTCTTGAGCACTGCGTTGGATTTCCCTGAAGAGGAGAGGATGATGCAGCAAAGTAGCGTAAGTATTTCCCTCAGTTTTTGAGAACCAAGGTATCAATCCAGTAGGAGGCTACGCGTGAGTCCCTCGTACCTACACAAAAACAATAGCTCAATGCAACCAACGTGCTTAGGGGTTGTCAATCCCTTCACGGTCACTTACGAAAGTGAGATCAGATAGAGATGATAAATAATATTTTTGGTATAGAGATGCAAAGTGAAAAGTAAAAGGCAAAGTAAAAAAGCAAAGCAATAATAAAGTGATTGATATTGATATGATGAGAATAGACCTGGGGGCCATAGGTTTCACTAGTGGCTTCTCTCAAGAGCATAAGTATTCTACGGTGGGTGAACAAATTACTGTTGAGCAATTGATAGAATTGAGCATAGTTATGAGAATATATTGGTATGATCATGTATATAGGCATCACGTCCGAGACAAGTAGACCGACTCCTGCCTGCATCTACTACTATTACTCCACTCATCGACCGCTATCCAGCATGCATCTAGAGTATTAAGTTAAAAATAGAGTAACGCCTTAAGCAAGATGACATGATGTAGAGGGATAGTTCCATGCAATATGATAAAAACCACATCTTGTTATCCTCGATGGCAACAATACAATACGTGCCTTGTTGCCCCTTCTGTCACTGGGAAAGGACACCGCAAGATTGAACCCAAAGCTAAGCACTTCTCCCCATGGCAAGAAAAACCAATCTAGTAGGCCAAACCAAACTGATAATTCGAAGAGACTTGCAAAGATAACCAATCATACATAAAAGAATTCAGAGAAGATTCAAATATTATTCATAGATAGACTTGATCATAAACCCACAATTCATCGATCTCAACAAACACACCACAAAAAGAAGATTACATCGAATAGATCTCCACAAGAGAGGGGGAGAACATTGTATTGAGATCCAAAAAGAGAGAAGAAGCCATCTAGCTACTAACTATGGACCCGAAGGTCTGAGGTGAACTACTCACACTTCATCGGAGAGGCTTGGATGATGATGTAGAAGCCCTCTGTGATCGATTCCCCTTCCGGCGGAGCTCCAGAACAGGCCCCAAGATGGGATCTCGTGGATACAGAAAGTTGCGGCGGTGGAATTACGTTTTTGGCTCTGTATCTGATCGTTTGGGAGTACGTAGGTATATATAGGAGGAAGGAGTACGTCAGTGGAGCTTCGAGGGGCCCACGAGGCAGGGGGCGCGCCCTCCACCCTCGTGACCGCCTCGTGGCTTTCTTGACGGAGGGTCCAAGTCTCCTGGGTCTTTTCTGATGAGAAAATCACGTTCCCGAAGGTTTCATTCCGTTTGGACTCCATTTGATATTATGTTTCTCCGAAACACTGAAATAGGCAAAAAAATAGCAATTCTGGGTTGGGCCTCCGGTTAATAGGTTAGTCCCAAAAATAATATAAAAGTGGAAAATAAAGCCCAATATAGTCCAAAACAGTAGATAATATAGCATGGAGCAATCAAAAATTATAGATATGTTGGAGACGTATCAAGCATCCCAAGCTTAATTCCTGGTCGTCCTCGAGTAGGTAAATGATAAAAAGAGAATTTTTGATGCGGAGTGCTACTTGGCATAATTTCAATGTAAATCTTCTTAATTGTGGTATGAATATTCAGATCCAAAAGATTCAAGACAAAAGTTCATGTTGACATAAAAATGATAATACTTCAAGCATACTAACAAAGCAATTATGTCTTCTCAAAATAACATGGCCAAAGAAAGCTATCCCTACAAAATCATATAGTCTGGCTATGCTCTATCTTCACCACATAAAGTATTTAAATCATGCACAACCCCGATGACAAGCCAAGCAATTGTTTCATACTTTTGACATTTTCAAAACCTTTTTGATCTTCACGCAATACATGAGCATGAGCCATGGATATAGCACTATATGTGGAATAGAATGGTGGTTGTGGAGAAGACAGAAAGAGGGGAATATAGTCTCACATCAACTAGGCATATCAACGGGCTATGGAGATGCCCATCAATAGATATCAATGTGAGTGAGTAGGGATTTTCATGCAACGGATGCACTAGAGCTATAAGTATATGAAAGCTCAACAAAAGAAACTAAGTGGGTGTGAATCCAACTTTCTTGCTCACGAAGACCTAGGGCATTTTGAGGAAGCCCATCATTGGAATATACAAGCCAAGTTCTATAATGAAAAATTCCCACTAGTATATGAAAGTGACAAAATGAGAGACTCTCTATCATGAAGATCATGGTGCTACTTTGAAGCACAAGTGTGGTAAAAGGATAGTAACATTGTCCCTTCTCTCTTTTTCTCTCTTTTTTTTGTTTGGGCCTTTTCTCTTTTTTTATGGCATCTTTTTTCATCCGGAGTCTCATCCCGACTTGTGGGGGAATCATATTCTCCATCATCATTTCCTCACTTGGGACAATGCTCTAAAAATGATGATCATCACACTTTTTATTTTTCTTACAACTCAACAATTACAACTCAATACTTAGAACAAAATATGACTCTATATGAATGCCTCCGGTGGTGTACCGGGATATGCAATGAATCAAGAGAGACATGTATGAAAGAATTATGAATGGTGGCTTTGCCACAAATACGATGTCAACTACATGATCATGCTAGCAATATGACAATGATGGAGCGTGTCATAATAAACGAAACGGTGGAAAGTTGCTTGGCAATATATCTCGAAATGGCTATGGAAATGCCATGATAGGTAGGTATGGTGGCTGTTTTGAGGAAGGTATATGGTGGGTGTATGATACCGGTGAAAGGTGCGCGGTATTATAGAGGCTAGCAATGGTGGAAGGAAGGAAAGTGTGTATAATCCATGGACTCAGCATTAGTCATAAAGAACTCATATACTTATTGCAAAAATCTAGAAGTTATCAAATCAAAGTATTATGCGCATGCTCCTAGGGGGATAGATTGGTAGGAAAAGACCATCGCTCGTCCCCGACCGCCACTCATAAGGAAGATAATCAATAAATAAATCATGCTCCGACTTCATCACATAACGGTTCACCATGCGTGCATGCTAAGGGAATCGCAAACTTTAACACAAGTATTTCTCAATTTCACAACTACTCAACTAGCATGACTCTAATATCACCATCTTCATATCTCAAAACAATTATCAAGCATCAATCTTTTCTTAGTATTCAACGCACTCAAAAGAAAGTTCTACAAATCTTGAATACCAAGCATATTATTATTAAGCAAATTTCCATGCTATTAAAGACTCTCAAAATAATCTAAGTGAAGCATGAGAGATCAATAGTTTCTATAAAACAAATCCACCACTGTGCTCAAAAAGATATAAGTGAAGCACTAGAGCAAAACTATAAAGCTTAAAAGATATAAGTGAAGCACATAGAGTATTCTATCAAATTCCAAATTATGTATGGTTCTCTCAAAAGGTGTGTACAGCAAGGATAATTGTGGTAGACTAACAAGCAAAGACTCAAATCATAAAAGACGCTCCAAGCAAAACACATATCATGTGGTGAATAAAAATATAGCTCCAAGTAAAATTACCAATGGAAGTAGACGAAAGAGGGGATGCCTTCCGGGGCATCCCCAAGCTTTGACTTTTTGGTGTCCTTGAATTATCTTGGGGGTGCCATGGGCATCCCCAAGCTTAGTTTCTTGCCACTCTTTGTTACATAATCCATCAAATCTTTACCCAAAACTTGAAAACACAAAACTTAAAGTAGAAAATCTCGTGAGCTCTGTTAGCGAAAGAAAATAAAAGATCACTTCAAGGTACTATAATGAACTCATTCTTTATTTATATGGGTGTTTTACCTACTGTATTCCAACTTCTCTATGGATTATAAACTATTTTACTAGCCATAGATTAATCAAAATAAGCAAACAACACACGAAAAACAGAATCTGTCAAAAACAGAACAGTCTGTAGTAATCTGTAGCTAGAGCAAGATCTGGAACCCCAAAATTCTAAAATAAATTGCTGGATGTGAGGAATTTATCTATTAATCATCTGAAAAAAGAATTAACTAAATAGCTGTAGCGACCAGACCTCAAACAGTCTGATCTTTGTGCTCCGCTGTCATCCCTGGATCAGTAATGCTGACACCACACAGTACTCGGAGGATTTATAACAGAGTAGCAATCACACACTTATTACATCGAGTGTCTCCATAGAGAACTTATTACAATAAATATGGCTTAAGGCCATCTAATAATGATAACAGCGGAAGGCTTGGAAGATAAGTGAGTCCATCAACTCCAACGGCATCACTGAGTATAGAACCACGACCTAAAAACTCCTTAATCGTCGTCTAAAAAGTCTGCAACATTAACGTTGCAGCCCAAAATGGGTCAGCACATGGAATATGCTGGCAAGGTAACACATAGAGAGTAATGGAATGAAAAAGCTATACTATATGCATATTTGGCTGGTGGAAAGCTCTATGGTTACAGTTTTGCGTAAAGCCAATTTTTTCCTACTACAAAGAAATAAAATTTATTTAACTATCATGGCAGTTGTTAAACATTGAGAATGGTTGACAGCATCCTCAATCCCAATTAAACATCATCATTATCAAAACCCAACAAAATTAATTTAGAGTAATATGTTGAGATTCACATGATAATCCAAGTACTAGATACTCAAGATGTCCATAACCGGGGACATGGCTAACCATGATTAGTTTATACACTCTGCAGAGGTTTGCGCACTTTTCCCCACAAGACTCGATAGCCTCCGTTTGGTTTCTCGCACTACATGGTGTTTGAGAAGACGGATGACCGAGACATGGTCTTTCAGAAGCGCTAGCACGTTACGATGGATAGACTGTTACACCTACTTTCCCCTACATCTGCTAGTCTACCCTGTAAGAGTTCGCACGACATAATCAACTATGCCAGAGCCCATAATGGCTTGTGGCTGCACACGAAAGTTTCTAGTATGAATAATCTCATGATCCCTTTGAGCCTGGGTGGCGGTCCATAAAGAAAAACAGGCAATCCTGGAATACCCAGGTACCTCAATCCACCCAGATGTGTGTTTAAGTTGCCACCTTAGATAAACCATTAATTAAAAAACTCACATTTGTCATGGATATCACTCACCCAATCCACGTCTACTAGCATAGCATGGCATAATAGGCAAACGTAGAAGTAACTCCCAAGGGTTTTATAATATAACAGGTGATAGGTACTACCTCAACTACTTCCCATCCCACAATTTAATTAGATCCTAATCATGCAATGTTTGAGGATTGATCTAATGCAATAAAAACTGGGTAGTAGAAAAGATATGATCAAAGTGTTACTTGCCTTGCTGATGATCCGCGAAACCTAGATATTCGAAGTAACAGGCGGCGCACTCCGGGTATTCTATCGCAGACAAACAAACAAGCATACAATAAGCACTCATCTAATGCATAGGTAAAAGTCAAATAAGAGAACTAACCAGAAAGTACAACTTAAGAACTCCGGTTTGCAAAAAGAATCAAATCGAACGAAGCAACGAAAGTCAAACGGCGAAAGAAAACAACTTCGTTCTACTAATCTGGATCTATGTCAAATTTTACAGTAGCAAAAACTTGTTTAAGTTGGTTAAACGGATAGAGGGTTTCGAGACGAAACTCCAGGCGCTTGAATCGCCTGATTCCGATAAAGGAGCGAAAAGTTATACTAAAATGAAAACCGGATCAGAAATTGCGATCAGAAAATTATGGATTTAATCCAAAAAAAGAAGAAAAAAAACGACGAACGTTTGCTAGAACGAACGATCGGACGAACGCTCGCTAATTAAATAAATCGGAAAAACCGGTCTATTTAAAAAAACCGAAACTGACGGAAAAACCGAACGGTTTTTTGAAGAAAAAAACGGCAGCACGGATTTCGAGGCGACCTCGGGCAGCGGCTCCGGCGACGGCGCAACGGGCGGCGGCAGCGTGCAGCGGCGGCGTGAGCGGGTGGCGGCGGCGGCGCGGCGCGGGGTTCAAGGGGCGGCGGGCTAGGGTTTGGATCGGGGCTGGGCTGCCCCGGCTTTTAAAGCCTGCCCGGGCCAGAGTCCCAAGCGGACACGGCCCGGTTAGGTCGGTGCACGTTTTTTTTAATTACGCACAGAAGAAAAATAAAAAGAAATACTAAACGGACTCCAAAAATCCCAAAATAAATTTCTCTGGGCTTCTAAAATCAAGCCGCACATGGTGAACATTTATTTGGGGCCTAAATGCAATTTTGAAAAACGCACATTTTTCCTAAATTCAAATAAAATAACAAAAAACTCCGAAATAAAATCTTATTTGATTTTATTATTACATCCTCAATATTTATTTATTTTGGGAAAGTCATTTTATTCCCTCTCTCATATTTTTGTAATAGAAATAATTGATGATAAAATAATTAAAATCAAATGATCCTATTCTCAAAATTTGAGAAAACTCAAATATGAAAACAATGAATTCCCCAACTCTCTCCGTGGGTCCTTGAGTTGCGTAGAAATTTCTAGGATCAAACCAAAAACAAAATAAAATATGATATGCAATGACGATCTAGTGTATAACATTCCAAATTGAAAATTTGGGATGTTACAAACCTACCCCCCCCCCCCTTAATATGAATCTCGCCCTCGAGATTCGGGTTGGCTAGAAAATAGGTGAGGGTGGTCCTTGAGCAAATCTTCCTCTCGTTCCCAGGTGGCTTCATCCTCCGTGTGGTGGCTTCACTGAACTTTGCAAAACTTGATAACCTTGTTGCGAGTGACTCGGCTGGCAAACTCGAGAATCTTAATTGGTTTCTCCTCATAGGTCAAATCGTTATCCAACTGAATTGTTTCCAATGGCACTGTGTCTCTCAAGGGTATGTCAGCCATCTCCGCGTGGCACTTCTTCAACTGGGAAACATGGAACACATCATGAACTCCTGACAATCCTTCGGGCAATTCCAACTTGTAGGTCACTTCTCCCATACGCTCCAAAACTCGATATGGTCCTACAAATCGTGGCACTAACTTTCCCTTAACACCAAAACACTTTGTTCCACGAAGTGGGGATACTCGAAGATAAGCTCTATCTCCAACTTCGTAAACAGTCTCCTTGCGTTTAGAATCTGCATAACTCTTCTGTCTGGACTGAGCTACCTTGAGCCTATCGCGAATCAATTTCACCTTCTGTTCAGACTCTTTAATCAAATCAGGCCCAAACAACTGGCGGTCTCCAACTTCGTCCCATGACAACGGTGTCTTGCACCTCCTTCCGTACAAAGCTTCGAAAGGGGCCATCTTTAAACTGGTTTGGTAAATGTTGTTGTAAGAGAACTCTGCATATGGCAAATTGTCGTCCCAACTAGATCCGTAATCTAGCGCACAAGCTCTCAGCATATCCTCCAAAATCTGATTGACTCTCTCGGTCTGTCCATCTGTCTGTGGATGAAAAGCTATACTAAATTCTAGCCTAGTACCCAAAGTTTCATGCAACTGCTTCCAGAACTTTGAGGTAAACTGGGTTCCTCTATCCGATACGATACTCCTCGGAACTCCATGCAAACATACGATCCTGGTCATGTATATCTTTGCCAACTTAGCACTGGTGTAAGTGGTCTTTACCGGGATGAAATGAGCTACTTTCGTCAATCGATCAACTACAACCCAAATCGAGTCATAGCCTGAGCGAGTCCTAGGTAATCCCGTGATAAAATCCATGCCTAGCTTATCCCACTTCCATTCGGGTATCGGCAATGGTTGTAACAATCCTGCTGGCTTCTGATGCTCTGCCTTTACTCTCTGACATACATCACAAACTGCTACATACTTCGCAATATCCTTCTTCATTCCGGTCCACCAGAAAATATCTTTCAAATCCAAATACATCTTGGTATTTCCTGGGTGAATCGAATATGGTGAATTGTGTGCCTCTTGCAGAATTAGCTTCCTAGTCTCCGGGTCATTGGGCACATAAACACGGTCTTCAAACCATAGGGTGTCGTGCTCATCCTCACGAAATCCTTTAGCCTTTCCTTCGCTTATTTTCTCCTTTATAGAGGCAATCTCCTTGTCAGTCTTCTGAGCTTCTCTGATTCTATCCATCAAAGTTGACTGAATCTCCAATGCTGCTACATAGCCTCTCGGAACTATTTCCAAACATAGTTCACGAAGATTTTCTGCTAACTCCCTTGGTATTTCTCCCGTCATTAATGTATTGACATGGCTCTTACGGCTTAATGCGTCAGCTACTACATTAGCCTTTCCAGGATGGTAATGCAACCTCATATCATAATCCTTGATGAGCTCCAACCATCTCCTTTGTCTGAGGTTTAACTCCTTCTGTGTGAAAATGTATTTCAAACTCTTATGATCCATGTACACCTCGCAATGGTTTCCAATGAGGAAATGTCTCCATGTTTTCAATGCATGCACTACGGCTGCTAATTCCAAATCATGCGTAGCATAATTCAACTCATGAGGTTTCAGTTGTCTTGAGGCATATGAAACAACTCTCCCTTCCTGCATAAGCACTGCTCCAAGTCCTCGACGTGAAGCGTCGCAATACACCTCATAGTCCTTGGTCTGATCTGGCAAAATCAACACTGGTGAAGTAACCAAGCGTTTCTTCAATTCCTGGAAACTAGCCTCACATTCCTCAGTCCATTTGAACTTGGTATCCTTCTTTAATAACTCCGTCATAGGCTTTGCAATCTTGGAGAAATTCTCAATGAATCTCCGATAGTATCCTGCGAGTCCCAGAAAACTCCGTATCTCTCCAACCGTGGTTGGTGCTTCCCACTTGGTCACGGTATCAACTTTAGTGGGATCATCTGCTATTCCTTCTCCGGATATAACGTGTCCGAGGAATCCTACTTCCTTCAATCAAAACTCACATTTGCCGAACTTGGCATACAACTGATGTTCTCTGAGCTTCTCAAGTACCATTCGCAAATGTTCCTTATGCTCCTCTTCATTCTTCGAGTAAACCAGGATATCATCAATGAACACCACGACGAACTTATCCAAGAACTCCATAAACACTTTGTTCATCATGTTCATAAAATATACAGGTGCGTTAGTCAGACCAAATGACACAACGGTATACTCGTACAGCCCATACCTGGTGGTAAAAGCTGTCTTAGGAATATCCTGTTCTTGAATCTTCAACTGGTGGTATCCTGATCATAGATCGATCTTGGAAAATACCTTAGCTCCTTGCAATCGATCAAATAGATCATTGGTAGTGGGTACTTGTTCTTGATCGTTACTTCATTCAATCCTCGATAATCAACAACCATCATTAACGATCCATCCTTCTTCTCCACTAGAAGTACTAGCGATCCCCAAGGCGAAGAACTTGGGCGAATATATCCCTTATCCATGAACTCTTTAATCTGCTTCTTAATTTCCACCAAATCCTTTGCAGGCATCCTGTATGGTCTCTTTGATATTGGCCATGTGCCTGGCAATAGCTCAATCAAAAACTCAATATCTCTATCCGGTGGCATGCCTGGTAACTCCTCTGGAAATACTTCAGGGAAATCCCTTACCACTGGTACTTCCTCCTGCACAACTCCTATTAGACAATTTACTTGAGTCCCTTTTGGCACATGTCAGGATACATACTTGATCCTCCCTTCTGGGGTAGTAAGCAAAATTGTCTTACTAGCGCAATCGATGTTTCCTCCATATCGACAGCCAATCCATACCCAGAATTACATCCAATCCTTGCGATTCCAAAATGATTTAATCCGAGGAAACACATGCCTACCTATACTCAATGGCACTTGAAAACATCCTTGACTGGCCATATACTCCGCTCCTGGTGAGCTTACTAGCATAGGTGTTCTAAGAACCTTAGTGGGCAGGTTATACTTATTCACAAATCCCCTTGATATGTATGAATGCGATGCACCGGTATCAAAAAAAACGAGTGCAGTAAATGACTTAACCAAAAACTTACCGATTACGGCATCCGGCTGCTCTTCAACCTCCTCCACGTTAACGTGGCTCACCTGTCCCCTGTTGAAAGGGTTCGGCTTCTTTCCAGAACTTCCATTACCATTCTGGCCTTCAGGACATTCATTGGCATAATGTCCGGTCTTCTGACACTTAAAGCAAGTGACTTGGCTCGGGTCCTTCTTGGCTGGGGTTGATGGGTTGGTGCAATTCTGGCCGTTGCTTCCTCCATTCCCATTACCATTCTTGGTGACATTGTGATTGTGCGAGCTACCTCCTCCATGGGTATGCTGAAAATGTCCTCCCGATCTAGGGGTAAAACGTGGCTTCTGCTGAGCTCCTGAATTGTACTTTCCTTGTCCATACTTCCTCTTGCGGTTCTCAATCTGCTGCTGCTTGCCTGCAATCATAAGAGCACGGTCTACCAACTCCTGGCAGTTGTTGAAGGTTGCTACCATCAACTGCATGCTCAACTCATCATTTAGTCCTTCCAGAAACTTCTCCTGCTTAGCTACATCCGTAGCAACGTCATCTAGGGCATAACGTGCTAATTTACTAAAGTCCTCCACATACTGGCCAACTGTCCGTCCTCCTTGGCGCAAGTTGCGAAACTCACGCTTCTTCATGGCCATAGCTCCTGTTGAAACATGGACAGTATGAAAGGCCTGCTGAAATTGGTCCCATGTGACAGTGTCGACAGGGAAAGTGGCTGTGAAATTCTCCCACCATGATGCTGCGGGTCCTTCAAGCTGATGTGTCGCAAACTTCACCTTCTCCGCATCTGTGCATCCTGCTGTGGTCAACTCTCTAGCTGTCTTGCAGAGCCAATCATCTGCTACTATCAGCTCAGTGCTACTGGAAAACACCAGCGAATTCAGCCTAAGAAAACGGGCTAAGTGATCAACAGGTGGTGGTGGTGGTGGGTTGTTGTTGTTGTTCCCCTGATTCCGATTCTGGACTAGCAACTACATCAATGTGTTCTGCTGCTAGATCAACTGGGTGAGCTCCGGTGGAAAGGTAAATCCGGGGTCACGTCTCGGAGGCATCTAAGGGTTTAGAAAAGATGAGATTTAAGAATAGAGGGGGTCTAAAGAGAAAACACTACCCATATGCACATGAGGCAAAAGCAAACAATTCACTTCATTCAATCAAACAAGGGCATACAATCGATCTAACTATCACAAAAGTGTTTGGACTACTATATTTACATGGTGGACTACTACTATTGATGAGGTGGTCTACTAGAAATATTCTTCGGTTGCAGACTCCATGATATCTGCTCCGGCTTCATCAACATAGTCATCATCGCTATCTTCTGGGTCCGAGTCGGTGTCGTCGATGATGATGTAGTCTTCCGGTCGAATCTCCTTGGGTTCTTCGTCTTCATCTATTGGTGTAGGGCCTCCCAAAAATATCCCGATCTTCTTGATCAGATCGTCATTCTTCTCCACCAATACTTCAATTTCTTCTTCATAATCTTCATGTGTAGCCTTAAGTTCTTCCTCCAGTTCCTTGATTTTTGTCTTAGCCTTCTTCGGATCTATCATGTCGGCGCATATCTGGTTCTCCTGTCGTCGAATGTGCTGGTTTAATTCCTGGATAAAAGCTGCAATGGATCTATCCTTTCTGGTGCTGATCATCTCCCAGTGCTCATCTCGACGCCCACAAATCTGGAAGATAGTATCCTTGAGATCACTGCGGTAGACTTCTCCAATGCGTCCCATGATGATGTGAGCTGCCATGCTCTTTCCTAGACTCCAAGTTGGTGCATCAAAAGAAAACTCTATGGGCTCAATGACTGGCATGAACGTCCTTCCTGGAACTTGAACTTGAATCATCCAGCGCTCTTCTTCAGGTAAAGTGGCGTTGTAGGTTCCGGTGAAGCTTGGTACTCCTATGTTCAGGTATCTAGTGACTTCCTTCAAGTGACGTCCAAAAGGTGTATCGTCATCCGGTTGCGTGAACTTGTTCCTTGCATCCGCCATCCTAAAGAGTAGAAAAGATGAGAGGTCAGAAGAGAAGAGAGTGAGTAGTGATCTAGGTCTTTAGCTTAGTGGTCGTGTCCTACAATCAGCCTGTGCTTTGATACCATCTCTGTAGCAACCAGACCTCAAACAGTCTGATCTCTGTGCTCCAGTGTTGGATCAGTAATGCTGACACCACACAATACTCGGAGGATTTATAACAGAGTAGCAATCACACACTTATTACATCGAGTGTCTCCATAGAGAACTTATTACAATAAATATGGCTTAAGGCCATCTAATAACGATAACAGCGGAAGGCTTGGAAGATAAGTGAGTCCATCAACTCCAACAGCATCACTAAGTATAGAACCATGACCTAAAAACTCCTTAATCATCGTCTGAAAAGTCTGCAACATTAATGTTGCAGCCCGAAACGGGTCAGCACATGGAATATGCTGGCAAGGTAACACATAGAGAGTAATGGAATGAAACAGCTATACTATATGCATATTTGGCTGGTGGAAAGCTCTATGGTTACAGTTTTGTGTAAAGCCAATTTTTCCCTACTACAAAGGAATAAAATTTATTTAACTATCATGGTAGTTGTTAAACATTGAGAATGGTTGACAGCATCCTCAATCCCAATTAAACATCATCATTATCAAAACCCAACAAAATTAGTTTAGAGTAATATGTTGAGATTCACATGATAATCCAAGTACTAGATACTCAAGATGTCCATAACCGGGGACACGGCTAACCATGATTAGTTTATACACTCTACAGAGGTTTGCGCACTTTTCCCCACAAGACTCGATCGCCTCCGTTTGGTTTCTCGCACTACATGGTGTTTGAGAAGACGGATGACCGAGACATAGTCTTTCAGAAGCGCTAGCACGTTACGATGGATAGACTGTTACACCTACTTTCCCCTACATCTGCTAGTCTACCCTGTAAGAGTTCGCACGACATAATCAACTATGCCAGAGCCCATAATGGCTTGTGGCTGCACACGGAAGTTTCTAGTATGAATAATCTCATGATCCCTTTGAGCCTGGGTGGCGGTCCATAAAGAAAAACAGGCAATCCTGGAATACCCAGGTACCTCAATCCACCCAGATGTGTGTTTAAGTTGCCACCTTAGATAAACCATTAATTAACAAACTCACATCTGTCAGGGATATCACTCACCCAATCCACGTCTACTAGCATAGCATGGCATAATAGGCAAACGTAGAAGTAACTCCCAAGGGTTTGATAATATAACAGGTGATAGGTACTACCTCAACTACTTCCCATCCCACAATTTAATTAGATCCTAATCATGCAATGTTTGAGGATTGATCTAATGCAATAAAAACTGGGTAGTAGAAAAGATATGATCAAAGTGTTACTTGCCTTGCTGATGATCCGCGAAACCTAGAGATTCGAAGTAACAGGCGGCGCACTCCGGGTATTCTATCACAGACAAACAAACAAGCATACAATAAGCACTATCTAATGCACAGGTAAAAGTCAAATAAGAGAACTAACCAGAGAGTTCAACTTAAGAACTCCGGTTTGCAAAAAGATTCAAATCGAACGAAGCAACGAAAGTCAAACGGCGAAAGAAAACAACTTCATTCTACTAATCTGGATCTAAGTCAAATTTTACAGTAGCAAAAACTTGTTTAAGTTGGTTAAATGGATAGAGGGTTTCGAGATGAAACTCCAGGCGCTTGAATCGCCTGATTCCGATAAAGGAGCGAAAAGATATACTAAAATGAAAATCGGATCAGAAAAATCGCGGATTTAATCCGTAAAAAGAAAAAAAAACGACGAACATTCGCTAGAACGAACGAACGGACGAACGCTCGCTAATTAAATAAATCAGAAAAACCGATCTATTTAAAAAACCGAAACTAAAAAAACCGACGAAAAACCGAACGGTTTTTCAAACAAAAAAATGGCGGCACGGATTTCGAGGCGGCCTCGGGCCGCGGGTCAGCGAGGCGGCGGGCGGCGGCTCCGGCGACGGCGCGGCGGGCGGCGGCGGCGTGCGGCGGCGGCGCGACGCGGGGTTCGAGGGGCGGCGGGCTAGGGTTTGGATCGGGGCTGGGCTGCCCCGGCTTTTAATGCATGCCCGGGCCAGAGTCCCAGGCGGACACGGCCCGGTTAGGTCGGTGCACGTTTTTTTTAATTACGCGCGGAAGAAAATAAAAAGAAATACTAAACGGACTCCAAAAATCCCGAAATAAATTTTCCCGGGCTTCTAAAATCAAGCCGCACAAGGTGAACATTTATTTGGGGCCTAAATGCAATTTTGAAAAATGCACATTTTTCCTAAATTCAAATAAAATAATGAAAAACTCCGAAATAAAATCTTATTTGATTTTACATCCTCAATATTTCTTTATTTTGGGAAAGTCATTTTATTCCCTCTCTCATATTTTTGTAATAGAAATAATTGATGATAAAATAATTAAAATCAAATGATCCTATTCTCAAAATTTGACAAAACTCAAATATGAAAATAATGAATTCCCCAACTCTCTCCGTGGGTCCTTGAGTTGCGTAGAAATTTCTAGGATCAAACCAAAAACAAAATAAAATATGATATGCAATGATGATCTAGTGTATAACATTCCAAGTTGAAAATTTGGGATGTTACAATAGCACTTTCCAAATAAAAATGACAGCAGTTGTCGTGAGCGCTAAAGTTTCTGTTTTTTACAGCAAGTTCAACAACACTTTCACCAAGTCTTCCCAACGGTTCTACTTGGCACAAACACTAATTAAACACACACAAAAAACACAACCAAAAAAGAGGCTAGATAAATTATTTATTACTAAACAGGAGCAAAAAGCAAGGGATAAAAATAAAATTGGGTTGCCTCCCAACAAGCGCTATCGTTTAACGCCCCTAGCTAGGCATAACAAGCAAGGATAGATCTTGGTATTGCCATAGTAATAAGATAGATCGGTGAAACTCATTTCATATTCTCTACGTTCGGCAGCAAGTTTTATTTGAGGCAAGCAAAAGTAATCAAAAGGGCTAAATTTAATAGGACAAAGGTCCCCAAGATCAATTTTAGGAGGTATAGGTTCCTCTTTCGGCCCTTCGTATTGCACAACCAATTCATCATTATAAGTATTCTTTTGACAGAACTTTGTGAGCCTATACTCAAGAGAGTATCCTAGCTCATTATTTCGAATAGCCAAATCATCATTAAGTTCAGAGATTCTATCAATTAAAATATTGGTAGGCACCTTTTTTCTAAGATTTTCATTAAAAGCAACATAGTCAATAGTTTGAAAACGCATTATTTCTTCTTGATCAAAGAGGATAGATTCTATGGGAGGACGGCCAGCATCCACCCTATAATGCGCAAAGATTTCTTTGGCCTCTTTTATTATAAATCTGAATTCATGAGCCAAAAATATAGTAGCGGCACGCTTAACAGAAGAATGCTCAATATTAGAAAATTCCAGAAAAATCCTTTGTATGGAAGGATGCATGTCCATGAATTGTCTTTCAAGTTCAACTACAAGCATGGCAATAGCGTCTGCAAGACTACTAGTTCTATGAAGGATAGAACTACCCATAGAAGGTAAAGCACCGGCACAAGTAAAGAAATCTTGAATAACTCCTTTTCCAATAATATTACCACTACCAACACATAATTTTTTTTGTATGTAAGATGGTGGGTTCTTTAGTAGGAGCATCAGAATTTTTCATGATATTATAATCGACAATAGTTTCCCAATTTCAGATATAGAGGCAGAAGGTAAAGAACTAGCCATGACGACAAGCAAGAGAGAAAAAGGCAAACGGGCAAACAGAGGCAAATAGAGAGGGAGGATAGAGAGAGAGAGGGCGAATAAAACGGCAAGGGTGAAGTGGGGGAGAGGAAAATGAGAGGCAAATGGCAAATAATGTAATGCGGGAGATAGGGATTGTGATGGGTACTTGGATGTTGACTTTTGCGCAGACTCCCCGGCAACGGCGCCAGAAATTCTTCTTGCTACCTCTTGAGCACTGCGTTGGATTTCCCCGAAGAGGAGAGGATGATGCAGCAAAGTAGCGTAAGTATTTCCCTCAGTTTTTGAGAACGAAGGTATCAATCTGGTAGGAGGCTACGCACGAGTCCCTCGTACCTACACAAAACCAATAGCTCAACGCAACCAACGCGCTTAGGGGTTGTCAATCCCTTCACGGTCACTTACGAAAATGAGATCAGATAGAGATGATAAATAATATTTTTGGTATAGAGATGCAAAGTGAAAAGTAAAAGGCAAAGTAAAAAAGCAAAGCAATAATAAAGTGATTGAGATTGATATGATGAGAATAGACCCGGGGGCCATAGGTCTCACTAGTGGCTTCTCTCAAGAGCATAAGTATTCTACGGTGGGTGAACAAATTACTGTTGAGCAATTGACAGAATTGAGCATAGTTATGAGAATATCTAGGTATGATCATGTATATAGGCATCACGTCCGAGACAAGTAGACCGACTCCTGCCTGCATCTACTACTATTACTCCACTCATCGACCGCTATCCAGCATGCATCTAGAGTATTAAGTTAAAAATAGAGTAACGCCTTAAGCAAGATGACATGATGTAGAGGGATAGTTCCATGCAATATGATAAAAACCACATCTTGTTATCCTCGATGGCAACAATACAATACGTGCCTTGCTGCCCCTTCTGTCACTGGGAAAGGACACCGCAAGATTGAACCCAAAGCTAAGCACTTCTCCCCATGGCAAGAAAAACCAATCTAGTAGGCCAAACCAAACTGATAATTCGAAGAGACTTGCAAAGATAACCAATCATACATAAAAGAATTCAGAGAAGATTCAAATATTATTCATAGATAGACTTGATCATAAACCCACAATTCATTGATCTCAACAAACACACCACAAAACGAAGATTACATCGAATAGATCTCCACAAGAGAGGGGGAGAACATTGTATTGAGATCCAAAAAGAGAGAAGAAGCCATCTAGCTACTAACTATGGACCCGAAGGTCTAAGGTGAACTACTCACACTTCATCGGAGTGGCTTGGATGATGATGTAGAAGCCCTTCGTGATCGATTCCCCTTCCGGCGGAGCTCCGAAACAGGCCCCAAGATGGGATCTCATGGATACAGAAAGTTGCGGCGGTGGAATTAGGTTTTTGGCTCCGTATCTGATCGTTTGGGGGTACGTAGGTATATATAGGAGGAAGGAGTACGTTGGTGGAGCTTCGAGGGGCCCATGAGGCAGGGGGCGCGCCCTAGCGGGGGCGCCCTCCACCCTCATGACCGCCTCGTGGCTTTCTTGATGGAGGGTCCAAGTCTCCTGGGTCTTATCTGATGAGAAAATCACGTTCCCAAAGGTTTCATTCCGTTTGGACTCCGTTTGATATTATGTTTCTCTGAAACACTGAAATAGGCAAAAAAAACAGCAATTCTGGGCTAGGCCTCCGGTTAATAGGTTAGTCCCAAAAATAATATAAAAGTGGAAAATAAAGCCCAATATAGTCCAAAACAGTAGATAATATAGCATGGAGCAATCAAAAATTATAGATACGTTGGAGACATATCACATAGTTATTAGCTAGATGGCTTATTCTCTCTCTTTGAATCTCAATACAAAGTTCTCCACGATCTTCTTGGAGATCTATTCGATGTAACTCTTTTTGCGGTGTGTTTGTCGAGATCCGATGAATTGTGGGTTTATGATCAAGTCTATCTATGAACAATATTTGATTCTTCTCTGAAATCTTTTATGTATGATTGGTTATCTTTCCAAGTCTCTTGGAATTATCAGTTTGGTTTGGCCTACTAGATTGATCTTTCTTGCAATGGGAGAAGTGCTTAGCTTTGGGTTCAATCTTGCGGTGCTCGATCCCAGTGACAGAAAGGGAAACGACATGTATTGTATTGTGCCATCGAGGATAAAAAGATGGGGTTTATATCATATTGCTTGAGTTTATCCCTCTACATCATGTCATCTTACCTGATGCATTACTCTGTTCTTATGAACTTAATACTCTAGATGCATGCGGGATAGCGGTCGATGTGTGGAGTAATAGTAGTAGATGCAGGCAGGAGTCGGTCTACTTGTCACGGACATGATGCCTATATACATGATCATGCCTAGATATTCTCATAATTATTCACTTTTCTATCAATTGCTCGACAGTAATTTGTTCACCCACCGTAATACTTATGCTATCTTGAGAGAAGCCACTAGTGAAACCTATGGCCCCCGGGTCTATCTTTTTATCATATAAGTTTCCAATCTATCTTATTTTTCAATCTTTACTTTTAATCTTTATCATAAAAATACCAAAAATATTATCTTATCATCTCTACCAGATCTCACTCTCGTAAGTGACCGTGAAGGGATTGACAACCCCTTTATCGTGTTGGTTACGAGGTTCTTATTTGTTTGTGTAGGTACAACGGACTTGCGTGTGGCCTCCTACTGGATTGATACCTTGGTTCTCAAAAACTGAGGGAAATACTTATGCTACTTTGCTACATCACCCTTTCCTCTTCAAGGGAAAACCAACGCAGTGCTCAAGAGGTAGCATGGCGCAGCCAATGGCTGATGGCAGGAAGGCTGTGAAGTTTGCAGAGCCAATAGTGCAAGGTACATTTTTTGTGTTTATCATTTGTTTCTACATTTTTTTAGTCCAACGTTTGTCATAAGATTTTTTTGGTTTCTTGCTGGTGATGGAAAATCTCATTGGATGCACATGGCAACTGGAGTTGCTGCAACATGGCACCTACATTTGTTGCCATGTTGCAATTCCATTCGACAAGCACATGGCAACTGGAGTTGTTGCAACATGGCAACTTTAGTTCAACGTACTTGGCAACTGCAGTTGTTGCCACATGGCGACTTCAGTTTAGTACACATGGCAACTGGAGTTGTCTCCACATGGCAACTCACTTTTCTTGCACCTACATTTTCATATTTTTGCATCCTTTTTTCACAATAAACCTGTTTCTTTTTCCAAGTATCCTAACCTGTCGTTTGATCCTTGCAGCCACCCCTGAGGAGATTTCGCCATCACTTGATGAAGCTTACCGCAGGATTGAGGAGGAAGCATTGAAGAGGAGGTCCTCACGGGGTCAGGGGCAATCAAGTTCTAATGTGCTTGCTGAGTCGGTATCAGAGGATACCGTTAGAAGTGCCACCCCTGGTTCTGTGAGGCAGCATAGGGTAGTTCACGCTCCACCCGCGGATGACTATGAGCCAGAAGTCAAGGCCACAAAGAGAACCAGTTGTACGATATTGTGAAGCGCTTTGGAAATGCGAGGTCCAACAGCAAGCACATGAAGGAGCTGAAAGCGTAACGCCTACAGCACACAACCCCTCATTTGCTTTCCTCTTATTTTTTCTTTTGTTATTCTAGCCATGCTTTGTTTACGTTTTATTTTTAATTTATTTTAGTAGACATGATTCTTTCATGTTATATCATTTTCATACAATTCATGTTTGGACAGAACCAAAATCATACAATGTGACGCGACGTATGTCGACCTGGGTGATCTTGCCGAGTCTGTGAGGCCACTTGGCAAAAATGATGAAGAATGTAGTTGCGTGTGGGATTGACTTCATCAACAGGCATATGGATATTTGCCCCGACAAGACGATCATGCAGTACAGTATGACCTGCAAAATATGGGATGGTGATTTCCACCATAAAATCCTGAGGAAGCATTTTGCTGCGGATGGTGATTTCAAGCTCACACTGAAGAAATGTGTGAGTGTTCCCTCCTTGTTTGCACATATTTTTTGTTCCATGCTATGTTTTGTCAGTAGCTTCACATGTGGGCTACATACTGTTTTCTATGACAGATGTTTTCATGTGGCAAGAGCTGCCATGTAAAATAAGTTTGACTGATTTTTAATGCAACTTATGTGGCAATTTCAATTAAAATAGTTGGCAACTTGTTCATACATGGATGGCAACTTCTTTTAATTAAACATGGCAAATAAACATTCTTTGCAGGCGCATTTTATGGACACTCGCTGCTTTGTCATTCATGTACCTCTAATTGCATCCGGCAATATCTTTTCAAATCATTGTTCCTACTACATCATTTTGCTGTTTTTGATTTCAACTCTGCTTTTTTCCCTTTATTTTTACTTTTGCAGGTACTGTTCCCCATGTTCCAAGAGCTTGCACCACAGGACCCACATGACAAAGTGTGGTCACCACTACGCGATTTACCTTGACCTGAAGAACCAACGTTTTGAGGTGCTTGATTCAATGTGTTCAGAAGCTGATGCAGACCTTACTACACATGCTGAATACTTCATCAACAACCTCAAAGAGACATGGAACTGTCACTACGAAAACTCAAGGGTCCAGATCGGTCATTTTCCTATCGAGTATGTCGCGGCTATGAAGGAAGGAAACCGGTAATTACTATTTTTTTTCATGTGTCCTCTACACCAATCCCTAAACCCTTTTGTCACCTCTACATTAAAGTTTATGATTTGCTCTGTTCTCTTGAGTTGACCTGATTTTTTTACAGGACTGACAGTGGCTTTCACATGTTGGAATACCTTGCAAAGTGGGAAGGCCGACGGGTCTCTGTCCTCATAGCTGCAATGGTCGTTGAGCTCCGCAAAATATACACATAGAATTGGTTGATGAATGAAGATTTCAACATGCGGTCCAATGCACGAGAGTTCATAGAGGAAGCTGTCAAGAAAGCCAACAAGAAGTACAAGTGATCACGTGGTGCTCCATACCGCACGCCCACCTTACATTCTGTTGCCGAGGAACTTACCTTGTTCTTTCAAAACTATGTCCATGTACTATGTTATGACAGCATCTCCCCGTATCCTAGTATATAGTGGTGGTGTGTGAGCGATATTTGAATATTTTTGTAATATATGTGTGGATGTGAACCTACTTAGGTGTGACAGCAGCTACGTTTATGTTTTTCAGTATTATTATGCGTTCGTGGTTGGTAGTACTAGTTTGGTGTCTTGAATGCGTCTATGATGTCTGAAAACATGGCAAATGTAGTTGATCAGACACGATTAGTGAAAGTTATCGTTCTTTTTCGTTTGGCTTTTTGGGTTTTTTGCATTGCTAACTGTATCGGTTAGCATGGTAGTTCGTGCGCAGCCGTAACCTTGCGTTTTTTGCACGTGATTGTTTCAACTTGTTTTCCATAGTTTGCACACAATACAACATGTGTGGACTAAAATGCGTTGACTGAACACGGAAATCTACGCGATGGCAGACTCAGTATAAATAACATGGCATATTCAGTAGAACTAACATGGCAGATTCAGTAGAACAGGCATGATAGATACAGTAGAAAAGGCATGGCAGATTCTGTAGAACAGGCATGGCAGATTCACTAGAAAAGGCATGGCAAATTCAGTACCACACACGGGGCAACTGCAGTCATTCATTCATGGCATTTTCCTTCAAATTCTGGTACCCCTCCAGAGTCATTCTCCCATTTTTAAAAAATTTAGAACATCTACCTTACAAAAAATGTCACCAACAACCAAGTCACAGTGCTCCAATGTTGCTTACGGATTTCCCGCCCTTTTTTTGTTTTCTTGTGTTTTGCTTGAATCTCCAATCCCGATTTGTATCTTATCTCTTTTGGACGCCCCTTTGTGATGGAACGGGGCGGGTTCCTGACCTGGGTTTGTGTGCTTGCTGTTCTAGATCCTACCTCCAAGTTTTCAGATGATGGCCCCGTGGACGAGGGCACACTTGAGGTGCGGGGGAACCTGTGTAAGGCTTCCTCAGCTTTCCTCTTCTTGATCTCATCAAGCTCTCTTTTCATGGCCTTCCTGTGTTTTTCTGCAACCCTCGCTGTCTCATCACTCTTGCACGCTTCATCTATTAGTTCAGCATAGTTCTTTGTCAACACAACGTGCCTCACGGCTTCCATGGTTGACTCTGGTCTCTCATCATGCACAGCCAAAACTGCATTTGATATTTGTGGCCCCAACGCGTCATCAGCGTCCCAAGTCCATCGCCGCCGTTTGAAATGGCGGCGCATTCGTGTCACCGTGTTCATGTCCATTACTTTTAGTATGTGACAGCAGACAATCTCGTCCCGTTCGAATTTGCAGCATTGGCAGTAGTATTCTCCTTCGCTTATCGAGGCCTTCACAAAATAGTTCCTTCCTTTGTCTGGGTCTTCAGGTTCTGAATCCGACATGCCCAAGAGAGAACACATCTTGAACGTATGTTCGTCCACCTGGTAAGTCGTGTACATGCTGGCATGCTTTATTTCTTCCTGGAATCTGCAAGTTTTTTCTGGTTTTGTTAAACTCTTATATGATGTTTGTAGCACCTTATGTTGATGTAGGCTGTAATGTAGCAAAGGCATCTAAAATGAATGATGGCATGGAAATCCTGTTTTTTTTGCCCACATCTGTTCTTGTGTTGTTTGTTTCCATACGGCAACTGCATGGTATTTTCACATGGCAAATGCATAACATTTTAATTGGCAAGTGCATTACATACCATCATGGCAAATGGAACTACAGTTCATTAAACATGGCAACTATAGTTGATTTCACACGGCAACTACAGTTCATTAAACATGGCAACTACAGTTCAGTAAACATGGCAACTATAGTTGATTTCACATGGCAACTACAGTTTATTAAACATGGCAACTACATATCATGATTACCCTATACTCAATGGCTACTTTCAACATATCAACATTTCAAAAAAGATGGAAACTGCATTGCATTCTATATGACACCTACTACCTTCATGCTTTGTGCAAATAAGATGGTAACACAACTGACTTACTTGTTAAAAATCTTGTTGGTATATGTCTTTCTCATTTGCCTCTCCATTGGTAAATATGTTAGCAATTTAGGCTGGTTGAGCGCGGTGTTTACTTCTTGCTACAGCTCAGATCCCAGTATTTTTTGTTGCAAAGTTGTGTATTGCTTGGCAAACTGCAACAATGAGTTACCAGGGCTCACATACCGCTTCAGAACAGCATTGAACCCCTCGCTGCGCTGCCTAGTCTACAGAAATGGGAAGAAGCACTGCATGAAGTAGGCCGGCACCCAGTACATTCGCTTCTCCCATAGGCTAGTGATACGTCTCCAATATCTATAATTTTTTATTGCTCCATGCTATATTATCTACTGTTTTGGACATTATTGGGCTTTATTATCCACTTTTATATTACTTTTCGGACTAACCTATTAACCGGAGCCCAGCCCAGAATTGCTGTTTTTTGCCTATTTCAGAGTTTCGCAGAAAAGGAATATCAAACGGAGTCCAAACGGAATTAAACCTTCGGGAACGTGATTTTTGGAACGAACATGATCCAGGAGACTTGGACCCTATGTCAAGAAGCAAAGGAGGAAGCCACGAGGTAGGGGGGCGCGCCCACCCCCCAGGGCGCGCCCTCCACCCTCGTGGGCCCTCTGTTGCTCCATCGACGTACTCCTTCCTCCTATATATACCTATGTACCACCAAATGATCAGATACGGAGCCAAAAACCTAATTCCACTGCCCCAACCTTCTGTACCCACGAGATCCCATCTTGGGGCCTATTCCAGAGCTCCGCCGGAGGGGGCATCCATCACGGAGGGCTTCTACATCAACACCATAGCCTCTCCGATGAAGTGTGAGTAGTTTACCTCGGACCTTCAGGTCCATAGTTAGTAGCTAGATGGCTTCTTCTCTCTTTTTGTATCTTAATACAATGTTCTCCCCCTCTCCTATGGAGATCTATTCGATGTAATCTTCTTTTTGCGGTGTGTTTGTTGAGATCGATGAATTGTGGGTTTATGATCAAGATTATCTATGAAAAATATTTGAATCTTCTCTGAATTCTTTTATGTATGATTGGTTATCTTTGCATGTCTCTTCGAATTATTAGTTTGGTTTGGCCTACTAGATTGATCTTTCTTGCAATAGGAGAAGTGCTTAGCTTTGGGTTCAATCTTGCGGTGTCCTTTCCCAGTGATAGTAGGGGCAGCAAGGCACATATTGTATTATTACCATCAAGGATAACAAGATGGGGTTTTATCATATTGCATGAATTTATCCCTCTACATCATGTCATCTTGCTTAAGGCGTTACTCTGTTTTCATGAACTTAATACTCTAGATGCATGTTGGATAGCGGTCGATGAGTGGAGTAATAGTAGTAGATGCATGAAGGAGTCGGTCTACTTGTCTCGGACGTGATGCCTATATACATGATCATACCTAGATATTCTCATAACTATGCTCAATTCTGCCAATTGCTCAACAGTAATTCGTTCACCCACCGTAAAATACTTATGCTCTTGAGAGAGGCCACTAGTGAAACCTATGGCCCCCAGGTCTATCTTCATCATATTAATCTTCCAACACTTAGTTATTTCCTTTGCTTTTTCCTTTGCTTTTATTTTACTTTGCATCTTTATCACAAAATACCAAAAATACTATCCTATCATATCTATTAGATCTCACTCTCGTAAGTGACCGTGAAGGGATTGACAACCCCTTATCGCGTTGGTTGCGAGGAGTTATTTGTTTTGTGCAGGTACGAGGGACTCGCGCGTAGCCTCCTACTGGATTGATACCTTGGTTCTTAAAAACTGGGGGAAATACTTAAGCTACTTTGCTGCATCATCCTTTCCTCTTCAAGGAAATCCAACGCAATGCTCAAGAGGTAGCAAGAAGATTTCTGGCGCCGTTGCCGGGGAGTCTACGCAAAAGTCAACATACCAAGTACCCATCACGAACCCTTATCTCCCGCATTACATTATTTGCCATTTGCCTCTCGTTTTCCTCTCCCCCACTTCACCCTTGCCGTTTTATTCGCCCTCCCTTTTCCGTTCGCCCCTTTTTCACTTGCTTTTTGTTTGCTCGTGTGTTGGATTGCTTGCTTGTCGCTATGGCTAGTCCCTTATCCACTCCGTTGTCCCCTGAGTTTGAATTCTTTCACTTCAAATAAAGACAAGGAGAAAACTTAAAAGATGCCTGGTTGAGGATAATGGAGTCTTATCATAATTGTACCTTTGAAGTGAACCTAAGAATTTTGCTTCGCAATTTCTATGTTGGATTAAATATGTCTCATAGACAACTCTTGGATTGCGTTGCCAAAGGCAATTTTATTGAAATTGATCCCCATATTGCGCTTGAAATTATAGAAGGTATAGTGGGAACACTACCTCAACAAAAGGGGCCTCATCCTACCCAGGAAGAGACACAAGTTTTTGAAAAAAATTGTGAAGTTACTAAGATTTTACAGAAGTCTCTTGAACCTCTTAAGAACGTTAGCGGAAATATTCACTGCATGAATATGTTGATTACTCTTTGCAATAAGCGGTTGGATTCTTTAGATCTAAAAATTTCAGAATATGAAGGGAAACATAAAGAACCTCCCGGATTCGAGCTTGATTCCGCTAAAAAGTTGAAAACCAAAGATGGCAATACCTAGATCTATCCTTGCTTTTATGCCTAGCTAGGGGCGGTAAACGATAGCGCTTGTTGGGAAGCAACCCAATTTTATTTTTATTTTTATTTTTGCTTTTTGATTCTGTTTAGGAATAAATTTTTGATCTAGCCTCTGTTTTTGTTGTGCTTTTTGTGTTTAATTAGTGTTTGTGCCAAGTAGAACCGTTGGGAAGACTTGGGGAAAGTCTTGTTAATCTTGCTGTAAAAAAACAGAAACTTTAGCGCTCACGAGAACTGCTGCCATTTTTATTTGAAAAGTGATATTTAGTTAATTATTTTTGAAGATGATTAACAGATAAATTCCTCACGTCCAGCAATTTATTTTAGAATTTTGGGGGTTCCAGATCTTGCGCTAGCTACATATTACTACAGACTGTTCTGTTTTTGACAGATTCTGTTTTTCGTGTGTTGTTTGCTTATTTTGATGAATATATGGCTAGTAAAATAGTTTATAAACCATAGAGAAGTTGGAATACATTATGTTTAACAGCAATATAAATAAATAATGATTTCATTACAGTACCTTGAAGTGGTCTTTTGTTTTCTTTCGCTAACGGAGCTCACGAGATTTTCTATTTTAAGTTTTGTGTTGTGAAGTTTTCAAGTTTTGGGTGAAAGATTTTGATGGATTATGGAACAAGGAGTGGCAAGAGCCTAAGCTTGGGGATGCCCATGGCACCCTCAAGATAATCCAAGGACACCAAAAATCCAAAGCTTGGGGATGCCCCGGAAGGCATCCCCTCTTTCGTCTACTTCCATCGGTAACTTTGCTTGGAGCTATATTTTTATTCACCACATGATATGTGTTTTGCTTGGAGCGTCTTGTATGATTTGAGTCTTTGCTTTTTAGTTCACCACAATCATCCTTACTGTACGCACCTTTTTTGAGAGCCATACATGACTTGGAATTTGTTAGAATACTCTATGTGCTTCGCTTATATGTTTTGAGTTATATAGTTTTGCTCTAGTACTTCACTTATATCTTTTAGAGCACGGTGGTGGATTTGTTTTATAGAAACTATTGATCTCTCATGCTTCACTTAGATTATTTTGAGAGTCTTAAATAGCATGGTAATTTGCTAAAATAATCCTAATATGTTAGGTGTTCAAGATTAGTAAAAACTTTCTTATGAGTGTTTTGAATACTAAGAGAAGTTTGATGCTTGATGATTGTTTTGAGATATGGAGGTAATAATATCAAAGTCGTGCTAGTTGAGTAGTTGTGAATTTGAGAAATGCTTGTGTTGAAGTTTGCAAGTCCCATAGCATGCACGTATGGTAAACGTTATGTAACAAATTTGAAACATGAGGTGTTCTTTGATTGTCCTCCTTATGAGTGACGGTCGGGGACGAGCGATGGTATTTTCCTACCAATCTATCCCCCTAGGAGCATGCGCGTAGTACCAAGGTTTTTGATGACTTGTAGATTTTTGCAATAAGTATGTGAGTTCTTTATGACTAATGTTGAGTCCATGGATTATACGCACTCTCACCCTTCCATCCTTGCTAGCCTCTTCGGTACCGTGCATTGCCCTTTCTCACATTGAGAGTTGGGTGCAAACTTCGTCAGTGCATCCAAACCCCGTGATATGATACGCTCTGTCACACATAAACCTCCTTATATCTTCCTCAAAACAGCCACCATACCTACCTATTATGGCATTTCCATAGCCATTCCGAGATATATTGCCATGCAACTTTCCACCATTCCATTTATCATGACACATTCATCATTGTCATATTGCTTAGCATGATCATGTAGTTGACATAGTATTTGTGGCAAAGCCACCGTTCATAATTCTTTCATACATGTCACTCTTGGTTCATTGCATATCCCGGTACACCGTTGGAGGCATTCATATAGAGTCATCTTTTGTTCTAGCATCGAGTTGTAATCGTTGAGTTGTAAATAAATAGAAGTGTGATGATCATCATTTTCTAGAGCATTGTCCCAAGTGAGGAATTAAAAAAAGAGAAAGGCCATAAAAAAGAGAGGGCCAAAAAAAGAGAAAAGGAGAGAAGGGACAATGCTACTATCCTTTGCCACACTTGTGCTTCAAAGTAGCACCATAATCTTCATGATAGAGAGTCTCTTGTTTTGTCACTTTCATGTACTAGTGGGAATTTTTCATTATAGAACTTGGCTTGTATATTCCAACAATGGGCCTCCTCAAGTGCCCTAGGTCTTCGTGAGCAAGCAAGTTGGATGTACACCCACTTAGTTTATTTTGTTGAGCTTTCATACATTTATAGCTCTAGTGCATCCGTTGTATGGCAATCCCTACTCCTTGCATTAACATCAATCGATGGGCATCTCCATAGCCCATTGATTAGCCTCGTTGATTTGAGACTTTCTCCTTTTTTGTCTTCTCCACATAACCCCCATCATCATATTCTATTCCACCCATAGTGCTATGTCCATGGGTCGCGCTCATATATTGCGTGAAAGTTTATAGGTTTGAGATTACTAAAGCATGAAACAATTGCTTGGCTTGTCATCGGGGTTGTGCATGATGAGAGAATTCTTGTGTGACGAAAATGGAGCATGACTAAACTATATGATTTTGTAGGGATGAACTTTCTTTGGCCATGTTATTTTGAGAAGACATAATTGCTTAGTTAGTATGCTTGAAGTATTATTATTTTTATGTCAATATGAATTTTTATCTTAAATCTTTCGGATCTGAATATTCATACCACAATTAAGAAGAATTACATTGAAATTATGCCAAGTAGCACTCCGCATCAAAAATTATCTTTTTTATCATTTACCTACTCGAGAACGAGCAGGAATTAAGCTTGGGGATGCCTGATACATCTCCAACGTATCTATAATTTTTGATTGATCCATGCTATATTATCTACTGTTTTGGACATTATTGGGCTTTATTATCCACTTTTATATTACTTTTGGGACTAACCTATTAAGCGGAGGCCCAGCCCAGAATTGCTATATTTTGCCTATTTAAGAGTTTCGCATAAAAGGAATATCAAACAGAGTCCAAACGGAATGAAACCTTCGGGAACATGATTTTCGGAACGAACATGATCCAGGAGACTTGGACCCTACGTCAAGAAACAAAGGAGGAAGCCACGAGGTAGGGGGCGCCCCCCCCCCCCAGGGCACGCCCTCCACCCTCATGGGCCCTCTATTACTCCACCGACGTACTCCTTCCTCCTATATATACCTACATACCCCCAAACGATCAGAGACGGAGCCAAAAACCTAATTCCACCGCCACAACCTTCTGTACCCACGAGATCCCATCTTGGGGCCTGTTCCGGAGCTCCGCCGGAGGGGGCATCCATCACGGAGGGCTTCTACATCAACACCATAGCCTCTCCGATGAAGTGTGAGTAGTTTACCTCGGACCTTTGGGTCCATAGTTAGTAGCTAGATGGCTTCTTCTCTCTTTTTGGATCTCAATACAATGTTCTCCCCCTCTCTTGTGGAGATCTGTTTGATGTAATCTTCTTTTTGTGGTGTGTTTGTTGAGATCGATGAATTGTGGGTTTATGATCAAGATTATCTATGAACAATATTTGAATCTTCTCTGAATTCTTTTATGTATGATTGGTTATCTTTGCAAGTCTCTTCGAATTATTAGTTTGGTTTGGCCTACTAGATTGATCTTTCTTGCAATGGGAGAAGTGCTTAGCTTTGGGTTCAATCTTGCGGTGTCCTTTCCCAGTGACAGTAGGGGCAGCAAGGCACGTATTGTATTGTTGCCATCGAGTATAACAAGATGGGGTTTTATCATATTGCATGAATTTATCCCTCTATATCATGTCATCTTGCTTAAGGCGTTACTCTGTTTTCATGAACTTAATACTCTAGATGCATGCTGGATAGCGGTCGATGAGTGGAGTAATAGTAGTAGATGCAGGCAGGAGTCGGTCTACTTGTCTCGGACGTGATGCCTATATACATGATCATACCTAGATATTCTCATAACTATGCTCAATTCTGCCAATTGCTCAACAGTAATTCGTTCACCCACCGTAAAATACTTATGCTCTTGAGAGAAGCCACTAGTGAAACCTATGGCCCCCGCGTCTATCTTCATCATATTAATCTTCCAACACTTAGTTATTTCCTTTGCTTTTTACTTTGCTTTTATTTTACTTTGCATCTTTATCACAAAAATACCAAAAATATTATCCTATCATATCTATCAGATCTCACTCTCGTAAGTGATCATGAAGGGATTGACAACCCCTTATCCCGTTGGTTGCGAGGAGTTATTTGTTTTGTGCATGTACGAGGGACTCGTGCGTAGCCTCCTACTGGATTGATACCTTGGTTTTCAAAAACTGAGGGAAATACTTACGCTACTTTGCTGCATCATCCTTTCCTCTTCAAGGAAATCCAACGCAGTGCTCAAGAGGTAGCAGCTAACAAGCGTCTCGTTGTCTTGGATTTGATATGTTTCAATCATAGTTGTTCAGCTCCGTTCAAACTCCTCCACCGTCAAGTTGTGGTCCACACACAACTTGAATGCCTTGTGCAGCTCTGGATGGTCAGCAAAGAACGGTCCTAGCGTCTCCTCAGCCTTCTTTATAATATGCCACCTGCAGTGCATGTGCACTGCCAACGGAAAGACCTCCTCTATGCCTGCACGCATGCTAAAATCCTGGTCTGTTATTATGTTCATCGGAACAAGTCCACACATGCACTCCAAGAAGGTTTTGAACAGCCAAGTGTACCCATCCGCGTCTTTGTTCCGAACGAGCCCGCATCCAAACTACAATGATTGATTGTGGTTATTTATTCCTATGAATGGAGTGTAGGGCATCTTGTACATATTAGTGAGATATGTCGCGTCGAACAAAATGCAATCTCGGAAATGTTTGTAGGCTCTTCTTGCAACACCATCCACCCAATACATGTTCCTGACACGGTCCTCATCGTCCAATCTTATCTTGTAGAAGAAATCTGGATCTGCTTTTGCTTTCTCATCGAAGTAGGCTATCGTGTCTTCTATGTCAGCCAACCTGCTCTCTCTACGGTACTTTGCCTTTAGGTTTGTGACATCTGCCGGTATGTAGGGCATGCTACTCAGTCTACCATCTTCGCTGTGGATGAGGGACAGTATTTGGACCATTCTTGATGGACCGACGTTACAATCATGTAGCAGCTTTATGAATTTCTTCTCGAGGGGGGTGAATCCTTTGTGGGCGCTCAAAAAATTTACCAGGTCAAACTTATTTATGAGTTCGTGGTTGCGCTCGTCAAAATATTCAGTGACCACTCACCGTGCTCCATCTACGTTTAGCTTACACTAGACAGGGCATTCCGTCTTGACAATGATACCTCTCTTTCGTTCCGGAATGACAGGCGCAACACCTTTACCCTTCTTGTTCCTTCGTGCCTTATAGCACCTCATCTCACCTCTGTTGTACTCTTTAGTTTTTTTAATTTTCCTATGGTATTCGGTGTTGATCGCAAACCCATGGAACATTGCATATCTCTGGTAGAATTCCTTGGCATCTTTGAACGAATCAAATCTCTGCCCAACATACGGTGGCTGAGGTACCATGATTTCTGATTGCCCACCATCTCCTTGTGCTTCGTCATCAGTTTCATCATTCACTTCAGTATCGGCGGCTGTTCCATTTGCTTGAGTGTTGCTTGTGCTGGTGTGCAAAGGTGTGCTTGTCGGCATTGCTGGAACGATTGCCATTTCCGACACTGACTCCGCATTGTTTGTGGCATGATTGTTGGCTGGCTGGTGGAATGCTTCTTCCGTGTGCTCAGAGGTTCCCGTAGTAGATTTCCCCGCACCGCTGTTGATTGTAGTTGAAGGTCCTGCAATAAAAAAACAGGTATGAGTGTAAGCATTGCTTGGATGGCATGTTTATCGTAACGGAATACAGCAACTGCATGTGATTTGGCATGACATCATTCACACAGCAAGCCGTGGAATCTACATATGGCCATGCATGGCAACTGTAGTTCTCCAGTCATGGAAACTACAGTCCAACAAACATGGCAACTACTGTTGCCCAGACATGGCAACCATCATCTTTTAGCATCAAAACTTGTATTCTATAGCCATGGCAGCTACAGTCCAACATACATGGCAACCAACATCCTTTAGCATCAAAACTTGTATTCTAGGTACGAGCTCACTAGTCAAATGCGATCAATCATGAATGTTGCACACAATCATATAGAAGTTGGCAAATCCTGAAGATAATAGATGACTTCTTGCACGCGACCACTTGGTAGCATTTTTGTTTGTCTTTTCCACCACCACCGTGACAAATCTACTTTTCCTCCCATGTTTTTTTCACAAAAGCAAATGCACTACTGTTTTTCTGGTTCACATTTTTTTACCTTGTTGTGCCGCATGTGCTGATCGTATATGGTTTTTCATTCCAATTTGATGTGCTCTATCTGCAATAGTGTTGTCCTGTAACTGTGAAGCTTGCCATGAGATGTTTGCCGATGTGGTTGCACCATAACAACCTGTGATCATGTTAGCAGTTGGTCAATGCATGGCAAATGTAGTTTGTACAACATGGCACATGTAGCGGTGCATCCATGCCACACACATTTGTTCACACCTGTCATCCACAGTTGTTTAGATATTTGCAATCACATTTTATGACACATGGCAAATGCAGCTATCTAGGCATGGCAACTACAGTTGTCCAGGCATGGCAACTGCAGTTGTCCAGGCATGACAACCCCAATGTCACATATGTTCCTTCTCCTAATTCACTATCCACAACTTCACTTCATGGACTCATCTGTGTACGACGTTGATGGCAGGTACATGGTTGCCGCCTCATGCCACGTGTTTCATGAAGGTCCTACATTTTTCCCATATAACTCGTGAGTCTTTTGCCATCCTTGCAAGTTTAATTTCATGGCCACACCAGTATGTTTCTTTTTCATATGTGTTACTTTGATTTGCCACATTAGCTACTTGAAGTTGATCGCCCGTACATTTGTCAGCGTTAGCGCCCTGTGAACTTGCCATGGTATCCCCCTGAGTGTGGTTGGATCATAAGAACCTGCGAAAAATGACATTGTGGGACATAAGTAGAATGGCATCTTCCTCGTCACAAACATGGCAACTGTTCCTTTTTTAATCATACATCGTACCGATACCCGCGTACTGCTCTAGTAGTGGCAGCAACGACCCTGCAGAAATGAGTTGATCGTACTTTGCTGCATCCCAAGGGGGCGTTTCCGGCCTTTGAGAAAACCAAGGATCAGTGCCGTCTTCGTGATTCATTCTTCCCTTTTTTTCTGCCACTGTGTTTTCAGTCACTGCATGAACAAGAACGCATCAATAATCTGCAAAATGCATTCTTGTTGTTTGCACATAGAAGATAACACGACAATCTTATCACATTTCGTGCGTAAGCAACCAACACATCATGGCAAGTAGGACATGCACATTCATTCTCTTTTCTAAAATCTGGGTGTCAGCTATCATTTTGAAGCGATGGCAACAACCAGTAAAATAGGATGGCAAGCAACAACATAACGTGGTGGCAACTAACGACAATGATAGGTGGCAACTGATGTTAGATACAAGTGGCAATTATTTTTCCTCCCTCCCTATGCCAAATTCCTCCTTTATCTCCCTATTTTTAGTGATTCCTACGCATCCTTCAGGACCAACTGCTCGCACCAAGCCAACCCAGAAGCTTAGCTCAACTCTAGTATAGAATATGGCAGATCTAACATATTCTGGTGGGCAAATGTGAATACACACAAAAACCATGGTGTGTTTGCCCAGACAGCGTGGATCTAGTTGCCATCTTCATGGGCAATCTGCAATTTCAAATTTCTGGACAAAAGAAGGCTGAGAAACAGAAGGAGATCGGGGATCCACCTATTTTAGATCGTCGTCTTGGGAGGGCGGGGTGGAGCAGGGGGTGTTGGTTAGCGGTGGGGATGCGCTAGGGATCTGATCTGGTTGCCATGGCAACCAGAGAAGGAAGGTGATGGAAGTAGGGGATCGAGAGGTAGGAGACGACGGCGCAGGTCGCACTGGGGATCAAAAGGAGGCCGGGGCGACGGGCGTGTTGGGTCGTGCGGGCAGCGCGGTCGTTTGCCCGAACGTGTGGGCAATTATGCCACACACCGGACGTGCGGGCTGTGGCTGCGTGCGCCCGGATGTGTGGGCGATTATGCCACACACCAGACGTGCGGGTTGTAGCTGCGCGCGTCCGAACGTGGTCATGCAGGCGGGGTTGACTCCGTGCCACACAAGGCGTGCGGCACAACCACCCGATATGCCACACATGTGACAGTTATCAACGTCCTTCCATAAAAGGTACTCCCTCTGCTCCATATTAATTGACTCACACTAAATTTTCAGAGGAAGCCCGTGGTCTCTTCTATCTTTTTCAGCTGGAGTTAATTGTAGTCTTTTAGCATCTTGTTTTTCTTTTGACGTGTTTTAGCACCTTGTTTTGGCATGATTTCATATACTTGACTGCTCGCGTCGCTGCATTGCTCATTGCAGGGAGGTGCAGTTTCTCAAGCATGGACGCAAGCATGAACTTGCCTGAAACAGGGGAGGAGCCCAATGAGCTGACCCCGATGCATAGGAATACGGGCTCAACAAAAAGATAGTGGTGATTATCATCTAAAAACGCCCTAGAAAACAGGTTGGACCAGCGGCAGTGCATCAAGGAACCATATTTTGGCGCCTTATGCGCCAAATACAATGTTATTTACAACTTGCAAGTGGGCCAGCCCATATAGTTCGAGTAGTTTTTTCAGAAGCCCCTCCAGTTTGGGAAGCTTCCCAAGAAGTTTTTCATGTGTTCTTTAGTTTTCTATTTTCTGGTTTCACCTAGTTTTTGTCTGGGTTTTTTCGTTTATTTTTTGTTTTCCTTCTCTTTTCCTTTTTTGTCAAATGCATGATTTTTTCAATTTATGTGAACTGTTTTCAATTTTTGAATTTTTTTAATTATGAACATTTTCAAATTCATGATTTTTGAAATCAAATTTTCCCTATATTTCATGTTTTTAAAATGTATTACCTTTTTCATATTTTTCCCTCAAAAATTGAACTGTTTCCAACAAACTATTATTTTTCTCAAATGCATTAACTTTTTAAAAATCAGTGAACTTTTTTGAACTTCATGAATTTTTTAAAGTTTGCGATGTTTTAAATTCGTGATCATTTCTAAAAGTCAATGGTCAACATTGGCGTCAGCTTAGCGGTCAACACTCAGTTTTGTGCCATCAATGGTCAATGCAAACGACTTGAGAAAATATGCACGAATGAGAGGGCTTTTTTTTCTTAAGCGGACAGACGAGAGAGCTGAGCGAGGCGGACGAGGGAAGGAGTATTAATGGGCTTCGGCCCTTGTCAATCGCTAGTGGGCACCAGGAGCAAAATTTGGCCCTACAGGCCCCGGCCCAATTTCGTGCGCATGACCACTTGTCTCGTGGAGTGGCATCGGAGAGCAACTAACCAGGAGCGCTTGTTTACTTGTAATTTCGTTTTTAAAAGTCGAAACTCGAATAATGATGCTCATAGCATAGCCAAGTTTGTTCGTTCTTTAGGTCAGGGGCGTCACGTGTGGCTTGGCCAACCCCATGATCCGAGATGTATTCCACGTTCTGTGGCTTATGAATGAATAAACTTGGTTCCCCTTAAAAAAAAACCAGGAGCGCTTGTTCGGTTGTGCCCGTGCCTTTCGAAAATGAAAAAAAAATAAATTTAGCTTTTGCGAGAAGCATGGTTTCGCTTTCGTAAGAAGTATGATTCTGATTCCACGAGAGGCACAGTCATGCCTCTCAAAAAGGAAAAAAATATGTTTTTATTTTTTTTCTTCTGCGAGAGGCACGGACGTACCTATTAGAAACGAAAAAATGTGTTTTTTTTCTTTTGTGGGAGACACGACCGTGCCTCTCGGAAATGGCACAGCTTCCTGAAAGAGAAAAACCATGCTTCCGGTGTGGTTTTTTGTCCGTTTTTTTTTTAAAAAAAAGTCTGTCAAAACCTATCGACATGAGATCTAGTTTTTAAGAATACCGACGCGAGGAATTCAATGATAAAAATGATTCAAAATTTGGAGCACGGTTTAAGAAATAAAATGTTTTGAATAAACGAATCCACTTGTCGCAACTTGGTTGGAGCTACGCTAGAGCTGACCTGGGCCGTGGCCCGCACAGCTCTGGAGAAAAAAAGATTAGATACCTAGGCCCAGCATTCACTGAGGCCCCAACCCCATGGCCCGGGAGCTGACGCCTCACGCCACACAGAGACGCAGCACCCGGCGACTCAGCTGCCGCCGCCCCCCGCCACGCCGCAACAGCAGGCCGCCGCGGCTCCGCCCACCGGCCAAGGGGGCTGCAGCACACAGCAGCACGGCGAGTCGGCGTCGACCAACCCACGACCCCACGCGGCCACAGGTACACGCAGCTACCACCGGCATCCAAGCAACACCCAAATGAGCTCCTCCTTGAATCTGATCCTCTTGTCTCTCAAGCCTCAATCTCTCCAATTCCAGTGAATCACTACCAGCTGCACATATATTTTGTTTGAGGCATTCTCAGTTTCTCCCTAAATTTCAGTTAGGTCATCGTCTATTCATCTCATTACCAATATGCTAGCATGAACAATTCACTCAATTATTGTTTACAGTTTAGAAGTTGCAGTAGAGGTAGCTATGTGCAAGGACAGTCAAAATTGGAGTGCCTGACAGATTATCGTATAGTAAAGTTTGGTATAGCTTATTTTGTTTGTATCTGATCTCTTCATATTGTAACAAATAAGAGAAGTTATACTGATTAATGCCAGTGATCCAGAATTTGATATATATATTATTATTTTTGTGTGTGTGTGTTCTTTAGCTTGGCCCCCAAGCAATTTATTTGTAGCTCCGCCACTGCTCAGAAGCCTGTGTTCCGGCCACGCCTCGCCCACTCGCGCTGGGTGTGCCTCGGAGATGGCCGACGCGTCATTTTTCGATAGGATGGTTTCCCAGCTCCGGTCCACATCCAAGTGAGGAAAACCTCCACATACCTCAATCCTGCCTTTTAGTTTTGTTTCCATACATCTCGGTCTGTACATTTTTCAGCAGAACAGGTCGATTCCCCTTCAAATGATTTAGCCCTTTTTATTTTGGAAAATAGCACGCTTGCATAGACTGAGTACAGCGGAAGTGGCGCTATTTATCTCATTAATCCCGTTTTGGAACTGATACATAGTTTGTCTCTTTAGCCTTTTGCTAGCATGCCAAGTATTCCAGTACAACTGGTGATAGATGGTCTGCAGAAGAGTGCAAAACTAATAGTAAAATGTTAGTGCTCATGCATTTACATCTATTTAGATCATTGAAGAAAGTTGAACATGCCGTCTTAATCGTAGATGGTGGTTCGTGACTTCTTCAATTAGGCAAGATGGATTCTATAGTCACTTGTAGGCATTCTCTTAGTGTATAATTAATTTATTATTGACAAGACAGCTTTGGACTAATCCTGTTACTGAGATATAGAAAAGATATGACATATGTGGATAGAATATCTTCGGATATGTAGGGTATGTAATGCGATGTGTGCAAAAAACTCATTACCTCCTTTGTATATCTATCTAATTCTGTTTTTGTCTTCAGCATGAACGAATTTAACTAAATCTTCTCTTGAGACTTTATTCGCTAGTGCGTGCAAGCGGTTTTTGTTCATGAATACCATTGCTCTAAAGACGGTTATAAAACCTGTAGCTTGTTGCTTGCACTAACTCCGGAAGTCATTGTTTGCACACAGTCTGGCAGGCATTGTTCGCACTCTCACAGCTTTACAAATAGTAGAATTTAACTAATTTCCCGTTTATGGGTGTATCACTATTTTATTATGTTTGAATCATCTTGTTGGTATTGAAGGTACTACACTGGATATCCCAAGGATCTAGGTCCATCAAGAATCATACCGTTCACATCAGAGCGTCAGTTTGTGCAGCTATTACATGAAGGACGGCCTGTAGTTGTGGCCTTTACTATTAAGTATGTTAGGCTCATGTTTTTTGTTCAGAAACACAAGAATAGTTGAGTTGTACTATGTCAATAGCTTTGCACATGCTTACAACAGTAATGAAATTGCTTTTGTAGGTGCACTTATACACAACATCTTGACAAAGTACTGGAGGAAGCTGCTGCTACATTTTATCCTCATATAAAGTTTGTTCGGGTAAGCCAATACTCTTATTACGCCCGCAAAAAATATGCCATGAAGTATTTTCCGGTCACCTATAAGATGATGAGTTATTTTTTGAAAACTTTAATGCACTCTGCTTTTCTATCTGTTCAAATTACCATGTCTAGCTATTATGGAACATTGTAAAGGTTGGTTTGCTGTCTCAACTGCATGTTAAAATTCAAAATCTTGAAGTTAGTCCTATCTGATTTAATTTGTATACACCTAATACAATACTACCTTTGGCGAATCTAATTCATCATGCACTATAAAGTTCACCTATTTCAGTTTTCTGTTGAGCTTCAGGCACATGTGTGGAAGCTCTTTGTTTTGCGAATGTATCTTCGATGATCTTTCCTAGGCTTTTCTTTCACCTGCTAGAGAAGCAGCTCTATGGGAAGCTTAGATGTGTGAATAGTTGTACTTCTATTGTTTTGGCAATTTACAATTGTAGATATTATGATGTACAAAGATACGATCAATTAGTCACAAGATAGTTTAATTGCCTGCCTGTCAAATCAGACTGTCACTTTTGATTTCCTTTTCATTTGGATGCTTTATCTTGGGTGATGTCATGATACACTTGCTTAAAATTTGTGGCTTCTTGCTTCTCATCTATGCAAACTGTGACTGCTGCCATCCGGTTTGCCTTTAGTCTCAAACTGATAGGAATTATTGTTTTGTTCTACGTTGTCAGGTGGAATGCCCAAAGTATCCTGGGTTTTGCCTCACGAGGCAAAAGACTGAGTACCCATTTCTTGAAGTATTTTACAACCCAGAACAGGTCATGATTGTTTACTTCACCTTGCATCGGTTAACACATGTTGCCACTTCTTTACTTCAAACTATGTGCCACCTACATTTTTGTCAACGATCTTGATTCTTGATCTTATTTATTTATTTTCTTAATTTTTGTGGCTAAAGCTGCTGCCTTGTGACCATGAGGTCACGGGTTCAAGTCCTGGAAACAGCCTCTTGCAGAAATGTAGGGAAAGGCTGCGTACAATAGACCCAAAGTGGTCGAACCCTTCCCCGGACCAGAGAAGCACTAATCTTCTTTTGAGGGAGAATAAACTTAAGTTCTCAGGAAATGTGTGTTTTGTGGCTCCATCTAGAGATTCGTTGCATCCTTTGTCAGACCAGGAATTAGTGTTTTCATTTGCATCTCATTTCCGTATTGGAGAAGGTCCTGCTCTGCTAACTTGCTCATGTATGGTCAGTTTGTTCTTTGTTGACCGTGAATGGCGTCGGTACTGTTTGTAGTTATTATTTGCTTAGCTGTGTTTAATGTGTTCCCATTATTTCATGGCTAGGCATCGCATATTATTTGGTATAGAGCTCCACATCATTTCCCTAGAATGAATTTGGTTTCCATTTCTTTCTTCCTTATTTACTTGCTCGTCGTGTTATCTGCACCTACAGTACAGTTTATTGTCATTTTATCCTGGTAACATCATGATGTGTATTTTCTCAGGCTGCTAACCCAGGAAAGATCGTGGACCCGAGCATCACGAAATACTCCGCAAAAGTCCTACCTGTAAGCAATGCCCTGAAGCGTGCTTTCAAAATATTCATGCATGAGCCATTCATGCATTACTCACTTGTCAAGTCTAATGCTGTATAAAGGTCCGGTTCATGGTTTCCAGGTTGAGCTGATGTGATGCTATTTCCTTGTGTGCAGTTCAACTATGACCAGAGCGTGTATGGATTCCGGGAGTATTTTAAGAAGTATGGGTTCAAGTATTCCGAGACAAACTAGGTCTGTCATCATGAAGCCCTGCAGAGTTAGCCAGTCGGACTGGCATGATGAGGCCTAGTTATTAAATTTACTTTCAGCATGTACCAGCAGTGATGCTGTATATGTATCAGCACTCACTGCATATTGGCTCTGCTTTGGTGGTTGAAAATATGGCCAAGCTGTTAGCTAGGTTTCTGGTACGCTCAAGATTCTAGTAGAATTTCTGAATGTTGCATGTTGTTCTTTGTCGAATCTCTGAACTGCATTTTCAGACTCAGTATTAATAAAAGGACAACGCTAACGCCCACACGTGTGGTGAGCGAAACTCGCCCACACACCCTGTAGTACACAGACTGCGTCACGTCACTGTATGCATGCATGTGATAATTTTTTGGATTTCCTGTTTATGTTTTATCTCTTAAATAAAAAAATCCGATTGAAGATCCGTTTTCACCATTAAATCTCTCGCGATGAGATCTTTGAAACTAAATCTCATATCAACATATTTCGACAGAAAAAAATCGGCTGAAAGTTGCCATGTCTATTGCACATGAATTGCCATGGTGTTTACACTGAAGTTATCACGATATATTTTAACTATTTTCTTCTACATTTAAAAGTAATTTTTAACATTTATAAAATAGGAAATTAAAAAACTAGACTTGCCATGAACCATAAGCTAATATTGCCATGATACATGCACTTAAAATTGCCAGGGCTCATAAAAAAATATTTTTTATGATCAAAGTACTGCAGTTGCCATCATCAAAATACTAAAAATTTTATGCTCTACAAACTGAAATTGCCATATGGCAACTTTAGTTTAAGCACCATGGCAACTATAGTGTAAACATCATGGCAACTTCTGGGCAAAAAAATCGTCAAAACATATCAACATGAGGTCTAGTTTTGAAGATCTCATCGAGACGGATTTAATGATGAAAAAGGATTTTTAATTTGACTTTTTAATTAGGAGATAAAACATTTTTAAGCCGAAAACCAAAAAGATTCCGGCTGATGTCATCTATTCACATGTGACAAAATGAGTGGTAAAGAAGGCGTGTGGTCAATGTGCAATATGCCACACGTGTGGGCGTTAGTTTTTTCGTAATAAAATTATGTGGCTCACCATCTCAAGTGCATTATAGGACGGGCCTGTGTCCGTGCAGAAATTCTTCTACTCGCTCCTTCCAGAATTAGTTGATGCTCATCAAACGGATGTATCTAGATCAGAGTAGCAAACTATGTGTTTATTGCTGCGGAGTTTGCAAACTGTGCCAGAAGAAGGAACGTTGAATCAGAAAACCTGGTAAACTTTTCTTTTTTTCGAAACGAAAAAAAAAATCTGGTAAACTTAGGCTGCGCTTTCTCAGTGTGGAACTGTACCGATCTGTACCCAAGCGGAACGGCAAACAGTCCCTTCAAAAAAGGTTCACGAATGCTGCTCATACTTGCACTGTTGCACAACCGCCTCGCCCTCTCCCTTTGCTGCCATCAGAATAAAGCTTCTACGAACATGCAATCCAGATCAAGAATAAACGGGATGACTTACAACTTGTGATACACGAGCTTTCCATCAAGCATACAGATGAAATTCTCAGGTAACCAAGTAGCAATGTGGAAAAACTGTTGCAGCCATCAACGCGTTACATTACATCAGAGGCATAAACCGAGCAGCAGAAAACAGTTGGCACCCTTAGGACTCTGCTTTTATCGGCTGCGGATCAGAAGAAGCGTTCATATCATTTGCAGCTTCCTCTCTTTCTTCGACGACCGCGTCGTCTTCAGTTGCCTCTTTTTGGGAAAGCATCTCCTTTAACCTTGCCAGCTCCACATCTTTAGCCTCTAACTCCTCTTGCAATATGGAAACCTAAGGAGGAGTTGGCAGTAAAAGGGTTAGAGGATAAAATAAGCAAGCAATTTAGTAGCAACAGGAGTGACGAATCCTACCATTTCATTTGACCTCTCGACGTCATTTGTTAGGCCATCCATGTGTTTGTACAGCCCTGACAACGCAATGAAAAGGTTAAGTACCTCCATGTTAGCATACTATCCATTAACAAGGAGCAGAGCAATTTCTGTTCTAAATGACCTACAAATGTCCACCAGCTTTAACAATTTTTATAACAAACACACATATTGGTTATTTGTCACTCCTTTCACTTGGATATATAGCTCAACACGTACCATCGAACTGATTCCTGAGCTCATTGTTCTGGGTCTTCAGAACTGCAATTTTCATTCCAAGTTCATGGATCTGTACCAAAGATACTTCATAAGAACGCATTCTGCCAAATATAATAAGGCAACAAATTTCTCTTCTAGTATGTTGGTTGTTCAAAGAATGACCAATGATTCTTTTCCTCCAAAGGCAGAGAAAACCATAGAAAATGTATATAAACGGCTTATGTCTGTTGGCAGACTTACTTTTCCTTCAGAAGCCATTGCCCCAATCTCTTCATTTTCCTCTTGCAATGTTCTACACTTGGCCATTAGCATCTTCCCATGTTTGCTGGATGGGGTAAAATTGACAGCGGCAACATTTTCCTGCAGTTCTTTTATCTTTTTCTCTTTCTCTTCAGCCAGATTCTGGACAAAAATGGGCAATACCATTTGTTAGCCACTCGGTGTCAAGCTATGTAAGGTTCAGCCTTCCTAAGATAATAGAAAACACATCTTTTTATTTCCACACTTGAGGCATTATCAGCAATTCAGCATGGCTAGTAATATGCTTGAATCATCCATCTATCATGTTCCCATATAATACATTTGCGAGTTACAATTTATTCCGTAAATATTCCATTATTTTCATAATACATTCTTTGTGATAGTAAAACTGCTGGGCTTTGTGCCTTTCATACTTGTATAAGGGGACCATAGCCATTAGTTTAAGTCTTTGTCTCATTACATATTTGACTAATTATTACAAAAGATGGTGCAGAAAGGCATCAGAAAGACAGAAACCTGCTATAAAAGGTTCTCTTAGACTTTACAATGTCAGGCTTTCAGTTTTAAAACATGCTGGCACAAACAACTCTTATAATTCAACATGAATTGTATGATTGAAGGAGAATTGCTGACCTTTAAGCGTGTAAATTCCTCGTGAATTGCTGGATCAAGCAATAATCGTCTTGTCTGTTGAAGCAAACAGAAAAAAGGGATGTAAATAAGCTATTTAGTGTGATAACATAGGGTTTAGGAATTATTAACTCCAATTACTACAGCTTCTCAGGGAGCTTAAGGCCACATTATCAAAATGTAGTAGTACTGTCCCAATTTGTCCCGTGAAATTCATGTCTAGTTCCTGCAGCCCAAACAGCACCTAAGCCTGTTCCTATACCAAGAGCCCAGTCCATTAGCTTCTCTAAGAAGCTAGCGTTTGAAAGAAGTTAATCCTGCCATGCAGGGAGTCCAAACAAAAGGGTAGTATCATAGACAATTAGACATGACGTGAATGAGAAGATATTTAAACGGAACATAAGGTATTTCCACTCAATGTTAAAGAAAATATAGATGATAGCTAGATTAGATGATACGGTACCATCTTCAGTATTCGGAGAATCTCACATTCATAATTCCATTCCACAAAGTTCATCTTGTTGTTTAAGTGGAACAGTTAATCCTGTAATCATAGTTGCAGTGCAGCTCATGACTCATTTTATTGGAATTCAGAAACGATACATAACAGAAAATTTCGTACGGTGAACCTTGCAATGTTTTTTTTTTGGACTGTAGGCCTTAGGATGTCTGTTCACTACAGAATCTGGTGTTGACCACCTACAGATAATCCTTCAAATTAGCGAGGATGCAGTTTAATAATCATAGCACATAACCTTGTTTTAATACTCCCTCCGATCCAAATTACTTGTCGCTCAAATGGATGTATCTAGCACTGAAATACGTCTAAATACACCCATTTAAGTGACAGGTAATATGGATCGGAGGGAGTATAAGATGCAATATAGAGACCGTAGAGGCATAGACCACTGGATCTCTAAAAGGTGATATCTTGTATGTAAAATCACGAACAAACTGCCCTCTGCTAGACCATAGAGAAGAACATGACTAAGATACACCCTACCACGTCTCGTAGGAGACCCAAACCTCGCATACGGGTGGACCGAGTCGGGTGAGTAGGCTGGATTGCTAAGTTCTACCTCCGTTTGATCCTCTACCGGCTCTAGTGGTCATATAAAGGAACACAAGCGGGTTCCCACATCCCCGGATATGATTAATGCATGGAAGCTAAGGAATTGGGTCATTCTTCAGCCCAAGATGCAAGCATTTGGGTTTACTTCAATTAATATGAACCTATACAGTAGGTACCCCACTAAATATGGTAGCTTACTAAATATATTACTTGCTTGCAACCTCCTCTGCCTTGTACTCCCTCCGTTCCTAAATATAAGTCTTTGTAGAGATTCACTATAAATCACATACGGATGTATATAGATGCATTTTAGAGTGTAGATTCACTCATTTTGCTCCGTATGTAGTCCATAGTGAAATCTCTACAAAGACCTATATTTAGGAACGGAGGGAGTATATATTTGTTCAAGCTACTCTCATTCGTATACATGGGTCAGTACAATTGGTATAGATAAAGGTCAACTAGTGCAGATCATGGAGGCCACTATGTCAAAGGGAACAAAGGTGAGCACACAGAAGAAAGAGCATGGACGCCTTTTGACAAGAAGCAGAGTTTGTGAGTTTTCCAGATAATATGATGGTATAGTTTACATGTACTGCTGTCACTTTGCCTGATAAAGTAGTCTACATAGCTGGAGCAGTACTGGTACCAAGTCCAGATTTGATTGAAATGAATCCAATACTAATTATGGTTTACCAAATTGAAGTAATAATAACTATAACTCTACAGTAAGGTGTGCACAGAACAACAATGGTCAAGTCCAAAATAAGCCATTTTAGCAACTAAGTATTCTTTTACAGTTTACATTCTGCAGTAGATTTAATCTAAACAAATGAACAGAACCCCTGTACAAGCAACTTTTGATAAACACTAATAAGTTCAAATACATGATAAATTGGCAAGCGTAAAACAAATAGCATAAGTAACACTATTTTACCTGCATTGATGGTGGCCTCAATTGTGTTTTCAAGTCCCTAACTGCAGACTGCAAATTCATACAAAAAAATTAACAAACAATCAATACAAACTAGGACGCTAAAAATTGATCAATTGAAAATAACTAAGTATTGGTCAGATTTATCCATATTGAGATGTTTCTCCTCGTCGTAGGAGGCTCCCGGAGGGTACCTTCAATTCCGCAATCTCTTGTTCTCGTTTTGCAAATGTTACAATAAAAGCAGCTTCTCTTTTCTTCGCTTTCTCCAGCTGAGTATACAATTAAGGAACAATCAAACCGAAGCAAAGCATGACTATCGTATCAGTTTTACGAGTATGACACAACAACCAACCTGCTCCTTCAGTGACTCCTCTGACGACTTCAGGTTATTGAGATAAGTAACCACCGAAACAGGCTCTGCGTTTCAAATAAATAAATAAATATTCTTTACACAGTTATTACCAGAAATAGGATGGACTTCGATTTAACTTGCAAACCTGGATTGGTTCCTGCAGGTACAGCAGGAATGTTCTGAAATGCTGAATGCCACTTCTGGATTTCTGATTTAGCAGCTTCCAGTTCCACCTGTGAATTATAAATGCAGCGTTTCAGAAATTCCAGCATTATGGATCATATATGTTAAGCTATGTAGAGGTAACACTGGAACGAAATGCAAACATTGGTGTAAAAAACTGCATGCATGGTTACTGAAACTACATCTCCATATTTAGTGACAGACATTAATCATTCTATTATAGAGAAATTGTCTGCTCCGTGGGTGTACTTTTAGTTGTGACTTGCCTTTCTGTTTCTCAGATGTCTAAATTTTAAGTAAAGTTCAGGTATGTTAAGCTTTATTAGTTTCACATTTTCATATGATTAAGTAGTCGAATGTTCACAGTTGCACTATAGACTGAAAGAACCCTTCAAGGCTATTATGAAACAATGGAAGTCTGTGAGGCTTGGGTTTGGCCAATAATAATTCACTGAACAAAGAACATATACCGAAAACACAGTACATACTATCCCAGAATGATTGCTTGCCAATTACAGTTAAACTGCTCATACAACTAATGGAGTGCACAGTTATTTTATACCAGAATGAGGCATAACAGGGTACTTCAATTACACCAACACAACATAAATTGAGCTCAATAAAACTGTACTCAACTAGCAAATGATAACATTGAAGAACAGTGACTAACTACGCACCTGGTTTGATTCAAGATTCTCTTTGCAGGTCTGCAAACTTCAAAAGGGCAAGAGGAGTTAGTGTCATTGTTACAATTAACAATAGAACAACAGTTATTTGGTAAAAACAGCAATAGATCAAAAGTTAGATAAGAAATATAATATACCTTTCCCGGAGAGACAGAATCATTCCCGTGGCAGCACCTGGTGCACTTTCCTCCACCTTTGTCTTTCCCTGCACACAAACTTGCTGTCTTAAATGAGAGATTCTTGTTCCATGAAATTGTCAAAACTTAAAGGACTATTAGGTAGGCAAGAAAGCATATGTTTAATTTTCTTACTGCATCTTTCCATTACCATGTGAAACAGCCACAGTATCTACTCCCTCCGTTCCAAAATAGATGACTCAAAGTTAGTACAAAGTTGGGTCATCTATTTTGGAACGGAGGGAGTACTATCTAATGCATCTGACCATAAATTCGAGACAGAGAGAACTTCACCAAGACCAACGTGCTAAGCATTTTTCCATGCTGTATGTATCATTGCAATCCTAATGGCAATCGTAATTTAGAATGCTTCCAGTGGCAGAAGGAAAAAAAACGTACTGATACTTTGTACCAGGTTGAAAGAGGAAACCTAGAAGAATTACCTTCTTGGAAGCGAAGACATCGTCTTCGTCGTCATCCAGATCGCCGAACTGCCTCTTCTCGCCTGCATAGAAGCAGCAGCAGCAGCAAAAGCGCCGTATGAACCAGGTGAGCTTCCGAGAAGCCGAAGCTCGAGCATGAGTGAAAGCAGAGGCGGAGGAGGAGGGACTGAAGGAGGGCACCGGAACGGGCGGGTGCGGCGTTGCGAGAGGGCGAGGCGTTGAAGTCGCGGCCGAAGGTGTCGTCTTCGTCTAGGCGGGGGGAAGGTGGGTCTGCCATGGCCTTCGCTGGCGTCGTGCGGACAGCGGGATGCACTGCCGTTCCGGCCGCCGAGGAAGTGGTGCTGCGGCGGCGAGGGTTTGGGCGCTGGCGCCAGCGGGATGGGACCGGTCTGAGGAGGGGGCTCTGTTTGTGGGCCTCTGCGGGGAACGGGCAGCGACGAGACACGAGACTGCGCCACGGCCTTTTTTTGACGGGCTGTGCCACGGCCCTTTTCTCTAGCGCGTATCTTTTGTTTCCGCGGCCTCTTTAAACACAAGACGAGAGCAAACATTTGAATACTCTATTATTTTCACAAGTAAATCATTCTCCTGCACAAACAACAGACTGCGCGTGTTTTGAGGGAGCAACTAGTTAACGAGCGCTCCTTCGGGAGCCTCGCAACGATCAGCGTCACTTGGCGCGCTCTCAGCCATTCGCCATGTGTTGCGCTCTGGACGCTCCCTCCGAATTTTGTTTTTTTATTTTTCCGCATGCGTTTTCGGCTTTTTAAACGGTTTTTTTGGGGTTTTTTGATGTTTTGGCTTTTCCACGGTCTTTCTTAGCTTTTCGACCAAAAAAAATTAGAAAAAGAAATATTTTTTTGCGTGAAAAAATGTGTTTTCTTTTTTTTTCTTTCGTGAAAGTCACTGTTTTTTTTCCGCGAGAGGCACGCTTGTGCTTTAGCGAGAGTCATGGTTGTGCCTTTCGGAAACGAAAAAAAATTATTTTCTATTTTTTTTTCTTTCACGAGAGGTACGGTTGTGCTTTCGCGAGAATCACGGCCGTGCCTATCGAAAAGGGAAAAACAAAACGCGTTTTTTATTTTTTTTCCTTTCGCGAGAGTCACGATTTTGCTTCCGCGAGAGGCACGGCCGTGCCTCTCAGAAAAAAAAACATGTTTTCTATTTATTTTCTTTCACGAGAGTCACGGTTGTGCCTCTCGGAAACGAAAAAAATGTGTTTTCTGTTTTTTTTTCTTCCACGAGAGTCACGGTTTTGCTTCCACGAAAGGCACGGGTGTGATTTCGCGAGAGGCACAGGTGTGCCTCTTTTGGAAAGGGAAAAAATCATGCTCCCGGTTTAGTTTTTTCGTCCGGTTTTTTCATGAAAAAAAAAGTTCGTAAAAATCTATTAACATGGGATCTAGTTTTGAAGATCTCGACGTGGGAAATCCAATGATAAAAACGGTTCGAGATTTGGACGCAAGGTTTAAAAGATAAAGCGTTTTAAATAAACGAATCTACGGAAAAAGAGAAAACTCTCAGATTGCGACAAGTGGCGCGCTGCATCTGCGTCATTTGTCGCGACTAAAAAAAGTAGAGTGTTCTTTACAACAAATACTCATTAATTAGTGATTTCGATGTTTTGAATAGCATACTAGTAGAATTTACCAGCATCCAGGATGTACATATTTGAATTTCTTCTGTACAACACTGAACTGAAGACGATTTTTTTGTACACTAAGCTGAAGACGCGCTACTGATAAAATGGTGCAAAAGGTGGTCTGGCATATGCCTTCAATCTCAAGCAGCTCCATTGACCACCGCACGATCGCTGCCTTTTTTCCTCCATGGCTTCATATATTTCAGAGTAACAATTTGGGTTACTTTGAAATATTAGTCTGGGTAAGAAACATCGTCAAATGGCTCGTAAAAAAAGTGTCAAACGGAGTCGATTAACTGACATTTTTGCTTTCGCTTGCTAGCAATATATACCTTGGTCCTCCATTCAGATATTTGACCAACACCTTTGACCCTCATTGAGACCGGCTCAAGCAGCAATTCTTCGTCATTATCATCTTGGCGTCATGGGCTATCTCAAACAATCGAAATGACTGCATTAAAAAAACAAGGAAATAGAAATAAAACACATTAATAGGATAGGAATTAATAGAGGATAGGATAACACATGATTTGTGTTAACTTGGGTGTTTGATTCACATAGTAAATTAAAAAAACACAAAAAATTTTAATAAAGACAGTCAAATCAAAATCAAACCACATGAAAAATGTATAGCTAGATTTTATTGTGCCACTAAGGATCTTATGGTTTCTTTGGTTAAAGAAAAAGTGAAGGAATAACATGTGAATGGGATTATGTTTTAGGGTGACACTATTCATGTGTTTGGTTCAAAGGAATGGGGTAAAGGAAAAGGGGAGGATTTTTCCTTTAATCTCAGTTTCGAAGGAAAGTGCATAATTCTAATATCCACTTGAACCTAATTTTCAAATTCCTATGCATAAAGAACAATACTATGAACCCATATCTCTAGAATTTAAAGGAATTAACCCAGATCTCTAGATGCGACAAAAAATTTGAGAATCATTGCATCTAGACATATAGGCTCTGTTTGGTTCAGCTTTTATCGACAGATTCCGCTGTCGCGCAGCAGAATCTAAATCAAAGGGCGAATCCAGCAGAATACGATTCCAGAAATTCGCTGCAAAAATCTGAACCAAAAGCGGAAGCAGCCTAGGACGTGCTTTACAAAATCTGATTCCGTTGCGGACCAAAATCTAAAAAAGTTGTATCAGTTGGTTTGCCAAATGACCTACATCTTTTTCACATCAGATTTTTCACAGCTGTTTTTCCACAGCTGCTTTTAGAAATCCACAGCCAAACCAAACAGGACCATAGGTTCATGAAGTACAAAATAAGCATAAGTTATTGATCAGGTCTGAGGGTAAAGGGGGCGGAAAAGGTGATCAAAATAGCAAGCTAATTCTTCACAAGTATTTCAGCGAACACTTCATATGTCCATGTAAAGAAGTAGAAGCATATCATGAAATCCACGAGCACCAAGTTAACAATACACTTGCAACAACTACTTAATAAAAGTATCCCAATATAATGATCAGCATATAAAAAACTTCATGTACTCCCAAGTTATTCCTTCACTGGTGTCAACACATCAACACATCTGAGGAATACCATACTTGAGTAATACTCCATATGTTCATAACCAAGTATGTCATATCTTTGGTGTCATAACCAAGTATGTCATGTCTCTGGTGTTCATAACCAACATATGATCAACACATCCAAGGAAGTGTTGCACAATATAATAACCAAGTATGTCATGTCTCTGGTGTCAACACACATCAACACATCTGAAGAATACCACACTTGAGTAATACTCCATATGTTCATAAAAATAGGATGTTATAACTTTTCCCTAATTTGGATGTATATAGACACGTCTTAGTGCGTTTTTTCACTCATTTTAGCCTATATGTAGTCCATTTTAAAACATCCAAAACATCTTATATTTGTGAACGTAGGGAGTATGTACCAATAGCAAGCCAGAACTTGAGTAGCAATAAGTATGACAAAAGAAACTCCAAATCAAGGGGAGACCCAACAGATTGAAGTGGAAACCTTGTGGAAAAAAAACCATGTGCATCGTCTAGCAATTTTCTACTATAAAGATGAACCACCAAGCAGAAGCCAACAACAAAGCTCCAAGCACCCAATTTTAGTACTCAGATTTGAATGAATTTGTAAATCAAACAACCTCACTTTATGTCCTTACTCTAGAACTCTTGAAGACATAAAAAAGTTCAGCTATCTCCGTCAATTCATGAGTTTGGGTACTTGTATTATAACTTTACAGAAAATCCCTCAGTTTGCTAAATATATCTCAAACAAGTAAGTTTGTCAGAGCCTTTTTTAGTTGAAGTTCATGAGAACTTATTGTGCAACACTTCCTCCATCTCAAAATATAGTTTGTACCAGAGGATACCCGCGCGTTGCTAGGAATTTCCTGTTGAAAATTTGGATTGATAACATGAGGACCAAAATTTAAAATAATTATGACTCATTATATTTGATTATGTATAGTTATAAAATATTTATTGAATATAAGTAGAATAATTGAATGGAAAATATTTTTCTATGTATGATTGAATGTTGTGGTGGGTCTTTTTCCATGCAAGATTGCATGTTTAGGTGGACCTTATCTCATGTATAATTATGTGGTGAAGTGATATACGTGCATATTGAGATAAATAAGTTAGTGAAAATGACTTTCTTATGTATGATTTTGAAAAAAAAAGATTTTGGACGCACTAGTGTGGCGATTATTCAATGCGCCATGTTGTTACCATGCACATGATGTTAACAAGCAGTAGCGCACGATGCGCGTGATTTGTGTGGCAGATCGAAAGGTAGGGAGCCCGTAGCACGAGCCGAGCTGCCGCATGTTCGTGTATTAACTTTGGAATAGATCTTGTCAAGTAGTGAAAAATTTGATCAAGTTTATAGAAAAATTTATAAACATTTAAAATTTATCATTAGTAACCTTTAACAATCCGTGTTTCTGAACGACGAAGTAAGGGCATGTACAATGATTGATAAAACAGTCTTATTTTAAGTCTTGCATGTAATTTAAATATGACAAAAAATATATATCTATAATGGATTATATCTTAGCCTTATCTTCAATTAGCTATTCCTAAAACATGGTGAGACATATTGTGTTAAGAGATCATTTTTTAAATAAGAGAATACAAGTCTTTTCTTATGATTTCTCTCCTCCATCTCAGCATTTATCTTATGTGTCACTTCTAAGATAGCACCATTTTACTCTCTGTTTTTATTTAGTCCGCGTATTAGCTTTGATCAAATCAAGCTTTGTAAACTTTGATAAAATTTATAAATAAAAATATTAACATATACAATAACAAATCAATACCATTATATTCATTATTGAATGTACCTTCACATCATTTTAATTTTTTATGATAAATATTTGGAAAACGTTCCTTGCCGATCGACCAGCTGAAGATTCGGCCTCTCTGGTGCGCGCCGTGGGATGAAACTGAATCCATCGTCCCCTGTTTGCTTCACAGATATGGACATGTTGGCACACTCACCGCTTTTCACCCTGCACATACCTTATCTCTTGATGGGAGATTCTCAGCCACTCCTTTTATTTTCGCCAGAAATCCTACACCTACGAAACCTTACATAACACAGTTACGTAACTGTTGTGGAAACGTCATGGCAGATGTCCTAGTGTGAGGACTTAGTCGTGAGGCCAACGCATCTATGCGGTAGCTTGAAGGGGTTGATCGGAATCGAAAGACGCAACATGCAAGACGAAGATTTAGACAGCTTCGGGTCCCGAGAAACATCATCCGGTAACAACCCTATATGTTGTTTGTGGCTAGGTCTCATTATCATCATGACGGAGTCGCCGTAACTCCGGCTCTTCTAGTTGTGTCTAGACTTAATGATTATTCAACTTGTCCCTCTTGGGGTGCCCTGTCCCTCCTTATATATGTTGAAGGGGCGGGTTACATGTAGAGTCCAACTCGGACTTAAGACTTAACTATTATGTTTTCTCTCCATGGGCTTTCTTTAACGTTTCAGACTTCTTAACTGTTGACCTACAATTCGGCTTAACCATCTGGCTTAACTGTCCGGCTTAACTGTCTGGCTTAACTGTCTGCTTAACTATCTGGCTCATATGACTATGCCTGCCGGGTTACATGACTGTGTCTGCCAGGTTACGTGACTGTGGGTGCTGAGTTACATGACTATGTCTGCCGGGTTACATGAATGTGTCTGCCAGCTTACAATGCTTAACTATTCCCGCTGGCTTATAGTCTGCCGGGTCACCAATGAAACATCAAGTCCTAGCCGGGTCATATCTCCGGCCGGGTCATACCGCGGGGTATATCCCCGACATTAGCCCCTAGTTTAATTTGGATTCATCCATGTTAAATTGATCCCGTAAAACAAACACAAGAACAATTTTGACAGACTATGCTCTGGGTTAAAAGCTCTTGTAAGCCGGCACCTGATCATCCTTAATTCCTTGGTATTTCCTTCTTCCAGAGAATCCGGGTCAATAAGCCAACTTCATAATCAATTTGCTGACATTGGTTTCTCACAAAGAAAGAAAGTGAAGAATAATTTATTTGACTCAGCTCCCAATGCTTAAAAATATTGGTCTTTGAAATACTCATGTGACCTTCAACCGGCTTAAAGATGAAAAACTTGTCGGGTTATAAATAGATAATGCTGAGTTATAATTGTTGCAGACACCGGGTCAAAACTGAGAATTTTGAAGATTTCTCTCCCTCATATCCATATTACCTGTAGCCCCCAAGTCTTGAGCAGAGCAAAGTGATGACTTAAGACTTGCTTCAATATAAATATTACCACTTTGAAGAAATCCATGATGTTCATCTCAATCACTAGTCAAAACTGAGTATTCCACATATGTAGCCCCCAAGTGCCGGGTTGTCATGCTTGCAGTAACCTGGGACTTGAAATTGCTTTATGCTCATAAAAACTTCAACCAGTGTATCCCCCAAGGGCCGGGTCATTATGCAATAATGAGCAGGGACTTTGTAGATTGACCATGTAGACTTGAACAACAACGTGTAGCCCCCAAGGGTTGACTCATTATGATATGATGAGTCGGGTATTCAGTAAGGCCAGTAAAAATGACTTTGCATTAGCCCCCAAGTGTCATGGTGCATGCTTGCAACGACATGGGACTTGCATATTTGATGTAATCTCAACTTGAATAATATAGCCCCCAAGTGTCGGGTCGTAAGCCTGCAGCGACTCAGAACTATTCCTTCCATTGTAGAATAAATTATATCCATTGATAAAATTATATCCATTGCACTGAAGCGACTTTGAAAACCTCAATTGTAATATTGGTTACTAATAACCATAATAAAGAGCCATGTTGCTATTAAAGATTTGAATAATATAACCCGATTTGAAAAACCGGTTCCTGTGATATTGAATCGTACTGCCGGTTTAGGATACCTGTGCAGTAAGGGTGATAACCCAATCCTTAGAAGCCACTCACTTCCAAATGTATGATGTTCGTCATATGTTGGCGACTTATCGTCCAAAACCAAGCCGGGTTAAATTTAAACCACACTTATACTTAGATCTGAACAAAGAAAATCTCAAGACAAAAATCAAAGATTGTTTTCAAAAATCTTAAGCCAAATAGAAAGAAAAATCGAGGCTTCTGATTCGAATACGATCAATAAACCGTTCCAAAGGGGTTAAGCTAGGATTTGAATACGATCATGTAGCTCCCAGTGGCTTTGGCGTTGCACCGATCAACAGGGTACCGACAACTATGTTTTCTTTGGTTCGAATACGACCTATGTTTGAACAAGAAGCCCCCAAATGACCTTGAGAGGTTTTTAACGACCCTGATTCAAATACGATCCAAGTCGGACCCAAAAGAGGTTAAGCTATGATTCGGATACGATCAAGAAGCCCCCTAATGAGTTTGGCTTTGCGCCGATCAAGAGGGTTACGACAGCTATGTTCTCTTTGGTTCGAATATGACCTATGTTTAAACAGGAAGCCCCCTAGTGACCATAGGGTTTAACGGCTAGATTCGAATACGATCATGAGCCGGACCGTGAGGGTTAAGCTAGATTCGAATACAATCAGCCCCCAATGGTCTTTTGAAGCAGGGTACCTATGTTTGAGTTGTGCCTTGCGACATACTCTATTTGGTCCCTTTAATTTTTTCTAAGAACTCGAGCTTTGCGAGAGATAAATTCTTCTTGAACCGAAGATTCTTTAAACCGGATATTGAGAGCTTTAAAGCTTTGTGAGAGACAAATTTACCTTGAGCCAGATTTTGAACCGGATTTGAGAGCTTCAAAGCTTTGTGGTAGATAATTTTGCCTTGAACCGGATTGTAACCGAAAGCATCATTGTGAGCCGGAATATTTCTGACGGCCTTTTAAATTTTCATCAATATAGCAGTAGCCTCGGGGACCGAGTCATGTCATAGTAGCCCCCGAGTCTTAAGACTACTCGATGCGTTGGCTTGAGACTCTCCATGCTTGACCATGATATAACCAGTGGATTGCTGGAATATGTTGAATCTCGGTGGGTTATAATTGACCCTGTCCATTGACCCGTCCGATGTAAGCAAGGGCCATAGCTTGATGGCCTCTTTTGTATTTGTTCTCCATAAGAGATTACACAAACGAGAGTAATTGTTCTCGAAGAGAAAAATGTATCAATAAAACTTGACAGGATGGATTTCACCTGATATGTTTTGTCGAGAATTATCAGTCATAGGTGCAGCAATGGTGACAAAGATGGCGGCTTAAAGCGCGGCACCGGGTGGCGGCACCGGGCGGCTCAGAAGGGATCCTCCGGGTTATGTTGACCCTCCGTTTTAGCACTTTAACTTTTCAGCCCCCGCTTATCCTTTCTTTCAACCAGCAGGTGTGGATGCAGGAGGCCGACCAACCATAGGGCGGCTCAAAACAGATGACTTTGTAACAGCAGAAGACGCACCGACGGGTTACGAGGACGGTTTGGCAGAACGGTCCGGCGCAGGGGCCGGAGCAAGCGAGGTGAGGCAACTCGGGGCCGCGACGACGACTCACGAGTTGATGTTTGTGCGTCTGAAGTGAGCGACCGGGGCGGCAGCGCGACCAGGCGTGATTAAGCTGGCGCGAGGAGGCCCGCGGCAAGGCGGCTCTCATCATGGCGCAAGGCGGCAGCAGTTGAAAAGGCCCTCGGTGAAGTGGAGTCCGGTGGGTCACAGCGGAGACGCGCGGTAGCTCAATGGCAAAGCATGGCTGACTCGGTCGTTGGTTGGAGAGACACCGGCGATTGGCGCGGTAGCGCGGGAGGCGGCCGACCCAGCACGCTTGGACGACAGCAGGAAGCGCAGACGACAGGAGCGGGTGACTCAATACGCCGGAGGCGAGGGCTCACCTCAACTGAAGTGAGGCGAGGCCGTAGGGTCACGGCGAATCACACAGCGGTCCAGAGACGTGGCGGGTTGATGAAGTGGTCCATGGCAGCGACTGCAGGTGGCTGAGCTCACGGCAATCGCAGCACCTGTTTAGACCCAACGGCAGCTCGGTAGACCGGCTTGCGGCGATTTCGAGATAGTGGGGTTGCTGGCTTTGCGGCTGTTAAGGCGATGCGGGGCTCCAGCAGCGTGACGCGCGAGCTCAGAGGCGAACGGCGACTTTCCAGCGAGGTCAGGGGAGGCCCATGGCAGTTTTGAGACCGGGGCGAGAGTGGGCGAAGGCCGTGGCTGATGCACGGAGGCCGACCTCTGAGGCCACTTGCAGCCTGAGGTGCATCGGCTGAAGTGGGTGGCGACTCACCGTAGTGGAAGTGGCAGAGCCGAGGCAGCAAAACGGCCCGTGGCAGTGCCGATCTGGCATGGTGGGTCAAAGTCAGTCGGCTCTCGAAGGCGGCCAGGCGGCTCAAACGACGTAGCAGGGCCAGCGTGAGGGCGGTCCAATGGCAGCGGCTCCAAGCAACAGGCACCGAGGCGGAGGCAAAGGTTAATGGTGGTAGCGGCGACTTGCAGTGGTAACGAGGCGGCTCAGCAGAGGTTGTTGGAGTGAAAACTGGGGGCGGCTCAAAGGCGACCCAACAAAGATGGAGCGAGGCGACTTGACTGCGGCAGCTCCGCGTAGCTGTCGGTGAGAAGGCCCATTGCGAAGCAATTTATGGTCGCAGACGGCTCGGAGTGAGCCCGGAGCGAAGGTAACCCGACAATGGGCGGCTTAACAATTTGAAGATGAGTCGGGTCGAGTTGGAGGCGGATTGACCAGGCAACAGCTTGACCATGGTAGAAGCAGCAACCGGAGGCGATGGGCAGTGAGGCGGCTGGCGGCTCTCCCCCACTGCAGCTGAGACGGGCAACGAAGGCGGCTCATGGCGCAGCCGAATTGCGGCAGAAGAGGAGGCAAGGCTCGGCTGCGTGGTTCGGGCACAGTCAGATTGCGGCAGAAGCGGAGGCAAGGCTCGACTACGTGGCTCGGGCGCAATCGGCGGACCGGCCAGGGCAGGGTGCTAGAATGAGGCGCGGTGAACTGCAGAGGGTCCTGGTGACTCATGGCAGAGACAAGGCTGGCTCGACTGCGGGTGGGGCAAGGCGACCACAACATCGGTGGGAAGGTGCCCGCAAAGGGCTTGACCCGGCGGCGACTCGGGAAATCTGACGGAGGTTCTTCCTCCAAGGGTCACAGCAACAGCGAGTCACAGCAGATGCAACCCGCGGCGATGGAAACAGCCGGCCATGGGCGCTCGGAAGCACGAGGCAGTGCAAGGCATACGGGGACCAAGACGGCCAGGCAAGCGACGACAGCGGGCGGCTCAAGGTGCAGTGACGGCCAGGGCGGCTTGGAGGCGCAGCCCCGCGGTAGAGGCGGACTCCCGGTGGCGGCTCGAACTCGACCGAGGTGGAACACGGCCGGCTGTTCTGAAGCAAAGACCCAGGTGGAGACCAAGTTGGTGGCGGTCGTGGCCTTCCCGTCTTATATTTTTTTCTTTGAATTTTGCTCTGATGATCCGCCAGCAGTACTTGATCTCTTCCGACTCGGATGGATCCAGTAATCAAGGCCGAAACATATCTGATCAAGTAGTACTGGCCCTCTTCCCAAAAAGAATAGTCGATGATGGATTTCACGTGGCCGGGTACTAGTTTAAGTAGTACTACTAATCTAGTACTTTTTTTCTTTGGATGTACATACGTATGTTTCCCTTAGATGAATAGCAAGAGCGATTAGTTAAATCTCCTCGTGACTCGCCGCAACGCCAGGTCGTGTCTGGACTTGAGCATCTCAGAATTAATTTTGATTTCTGATGATTTTTCCTTCATCCGGATATTGCAACAGTGTGGACGACTCATGATCTGACAGTTCCAGTATTTGTATCGCGGACTGTCGTGAAATTGTCACGGCAGATGTCCTAGTGTAAGGACTTAGTCGCGAGGACAACGCATCTATGTGGTAGCTTGAAGGGGTTGAGCGGAATCGAGAGACGCAACACACAAGACGAGGATTTAGACAGCTTCGGGCCCCGGGAAACATCATCCGGTAATAACCCTACGTGTTGTTTGTGGCTACGTCTCATTATGATCATGAGAGAGTCGCCGTAAGCCGGCTCTCCCCTTTGTGTCTAGCCCTAGATATTGTTTCTTGTTGCTTGTCCCCCTTTGGGGAGCCCTGCCCCTCCTTATATAAGTTAGAGGGGCGGGTTACATGTGGAGTCCTAGTAGGACTATGATTAGTCTATCTTCTCTTACAAGTTGATTATAAGTCCGGGTCTTGCTTCCTCGTAAAGGAGATATTCCTCACGCCTTTCCTCTTAAGCCAGCCTACCATAACGTAGCCGGCCTTCTGGGCCTTGAGCCTCTTGGGCCCCCGGGTCTTGTCGCTCCTTTGATCCGCTTGCCAGGTCACCCATAAGTCGCTAGGCTCGGGCGGGTCACTTAGTGAGTCGTCCAGTCAGGGCGGGTCATTAGTGAGTCGCCAAGTCCGGCCGGGTTATACATCTGGCCGGGTCATACCACGGGGTATATCCCCGACATTAGCCCCCAAGTTTAATTTGGATTTATCCATGTTAAACTAATCTGCAACATAAACACAAGAACAAATTGACAGGTTACACTCCGGGTTAAATATTCTTGTAAGCCGGCACTTGATCATCCTTAATTCCTTGTCATCTCCTCCTTCTGGAAAATCCGGGTCAATGGACCAACTTCGTAGTCAATTTGATTGTAGAAGAAATACTGTAAATAAAGCATCCATTTGAGTCAGCCTTCAATGCTCTGACTTGACAAAAATATTGGTCTTCAAATATTCAACTTATATTCAACCGACTTGAGATATAAAACTTGCCGGTTTATGATTACCAAAATTGCCGGGTTATAAATAGATGATGCCGAGTCATAATTGTCGCTGATGCCGGTTTATGATTTTTGCAGACACCGGGGCAATCTGATTTACTCAAACTAAAGATTTGAAGATATTTCTCCCTTATATCCATAATACCTGTAGCCCCCAAGGGCCGGTTTAATCAGCATGAATAAGCCGGAACTTATCACCATGGCTTTAAATGAAATCCAGTTGTGTAGCCCCCATGAGTCGGCTATAGTCATAGTAGTGTAGCCGGGTCATCCTAGAATTGTCTTAAGCAAAGAGCAATATGCATTAGCCCCCAAGTGTCGGGTCATTATGTAATAATGAGCAGGGACTTTGTAAATATGATGATGTAAATTTGAGCAGTAACGTGTAGCCCCCAAGGGCCGACTTAGTAAGATAATACTGAGCTGGGACTTCGTATATAATTGATAATAACATCATATAATATAGTCTCCACCATGGGGCTTGAACCCACATCCGCAAGGTTAAGAGCTTTGTACTCCACCGACTGAATAGTGGACCGTTTAATATAATGGATTAATGCTTGTGTACCTTGAAATTTTGACAGGAGCAATTGGTAGCCCCCAAAGGCCAACTCATTTAGAATGTGATGAGTCGGGTCTTCAATAAATTGAGCAAAGATGACTTTGCATTAGCCCCCAAGTGCCATGGTGCATGCTGGCAGTGACATGGGACTTGCATATTTGATATAATCCCAATCTGAATAATGTAGCCCCCAAGTGCCGGGTCGTAAGCTACAGCGACTCGTGACTATTCCTTCCATTGTAAAATAAATCATGCCCATTGATAAAGATAATAGCTGTGGCGCTAAAGCGACTTTGAAAACCTCAATCATAATACTGGTTATTGATAATCATAATAGAAATCTAGCCATGTTGGCTATTCAAAATTTGAATAATATAATCCGGTATGAAAACCTCAATCATTCAATATCATTATTGAAAATCCAGCCATGTTGGCTATTTAAAGAATTCAAATACCTTATCTGTTGACAAGTAAATCCGGAGTTTAAATACCCGGCGGCTCTTGGCCGATGGCGATTCAATACGCCTTCATTGTAAACCGGAATTTTCATGACCCGGCGGTTTATAGCCTTTTGAGAAAAATCCAGAACGGATAATCATTTTGAAGCATCAACTTTGGTAATGAGCTTGAACTTAATCATTTACATGTCATATTTCTGCAAATTCTGCAGAGAGTTTAAACAACATATGCCCTGGCGACTTAGCGTCAAAACCAGGGCGGGTCATAATATCTCACATATAACTACTGTGATATTGAATTTGTACTGCCGGCTTACATAACCTATGCAGTAAGGGTGATAACCCAATCCTTAGAAGCCAATGCTTCCACATAGATGATGATTGTCATAAACTGGCGACTTATAGTCAAAAGTCAAGCCGGGTTAAGCACAAAACACTTATATATATATTTGAGATATAATCCCAAAGGTCTCAAGTTAAGTAATTGTGGCTGCAATAAACTTTACCAGAGACAGAATAAAACTTTTTGAGGCTTCTGATTCGGATACGATCAGTAAACCGTTCCAAAGGAGTTAAGCTAAGATTCGAATACGACCATATAGCCCCCAGTGGCTTTGGCGATGCCGATCAAGAGGGTATCGACAGCTATGTTCTCTTTGGTTCGAATACGACCTATGTTTGAACATGAAGCCCCCAAATGACCTTGAGAGTTGTTTAACGACGCTGATTCGAATACGATCCACGTCGATTCCCAAAGGGGTTGAGCTATGATTTGGATGCGATCAAGAAGCCCCCAAGTAGGTTCAGCAGTTTGCCAATCAAAAGGGTATCGACAACTATGTTCTTTTTGGTTCGAATACGAACTATGTTTGAACAGGAAGCCCCCAAATGACCATATAAATTTTGGCATAGCGCCGATCAAGAGGGTACCGACAGCTATGCTCGATGAGCAGGAAGCCCCCAAGTGACCATAATAAGATAAGCCGTAAGACAGGATATCCAAGTTTGAACCGCGCATCATGGCAGCAAGTTCTTTTGGCAACCTTTAATTTTTCTAAGAACTCGAACTTGCGAGGGATTTAAATATTTTTGAATCCGGAACTTTAAACCGGATTTGAAAGCTTCCAAACTTTGTGGGAGACAGATTGTCCTTGAGCCGGATGTTTCAACCGGATTTGAGAAAAAGCTTTGTAAGAAACAAATTTACCTTGAGCCGGATGTTTGAACCGGATTTGAGAGTTTCAAAGCTTTGCGGGAGAGAGTTGTCTCTTGAACTGGATGTTTCAACCGGGTTTGAGAAAAAGCTTTGTAAGAGATAAATTTACCTTGAGTCGGATGTTTGAACCGGATTTGAGAGCTTCAAAGCTTTGCGGGAGAGAGATGTCTCTTGAACCGGATTTTAACCAGAATCTTTATTTTGAGCCGGAAATTTTCTGACGGCCTTTTAAGTTTTCACCAATATGGCGGTAGCCTCCGAGACCGGGTTATCTTCCCTCCAATGATCCGGAGTTCTCTTCCCTCCAATGATCCTGAGTTCTTGAATCTGCTTTAAATTGGCAATCATTTACTGAGGCATGTCATCATAGCCCCCGAGTCTCGAGGCGACTCGAGGAGTTGTCTTGAGATTCTCCATATTTGACCGTGATATAAACCGGATTGAGTCAGTCAATAGCTCAGTGATATAACTTATCCTGCATTGGAGAACTTGCAAGCCAGAGTAATTGCTCTTTTAAATAAAAGTAATATGTAATATAAAAATATACTGGATGGATTTCACTTGATATGTTAAACCAGAAATCATCCACTGCAGAGTTGATGATCACCATGGTGAAGCTGAAATCAAGCACGACCGAGTTGGCCGCAGGAGCAGATAGATGAGCCGACCGCGGCGTTGTAAGCCGATGCGGACGGGAGAGTCGGCCGCGGCATTGTAAGTCAACACGAACACGGGTGAGTCGGCCGCGGGCACGGACGACGAGTCAGTCACGTGTGTTGATGTAGCGGAGGTGACAACTCGCGAACGTATCCATCAAGCCGCACGGCGCGGAAAAGCACTGGTGCACAAGTGACATTGGCGCCCGCCCCTTATGCGACACCTTTGTAATGAATGACGGTTCTATGAGAAAATATCACAGACCAAAGTAATTATTCTTTAATGAAAATATTATGTGCTAATAAAATAAATTTGGATGGATTTCACCTGATGTCTTTGAAGACTGATGATCTGTACATAGAATTCTTGCACAGAGTTGTGGTAGTGCTCGACAATATTTTTTAGACAGCCAACACAAATCGCCAGGACTCCTGCTCTGGTTGAGTTCGCAGCGTGGTCTTCAAAATAATTATGCATGCATGCACTTCCTTTTCACGTGAATGCTCACAGCGCTCCAGGATGTAGCTTCTGCACTTGTACACGCAGCTTGTCTCTATTTGCTTCTTCGTTCACAATCTCCACTTCAATCATTCTTCTGGGATTCCATAAAAACACCTGCGACACAACAAAGACTGGGGCGGCTCGTGGCAGCAAGGTGGCGGCTTTACGGCAATGGTCAGCGAGCAGCCGTCTCCGGCAGTTCGGAAGGCAGGGGCGCGGCTGGCGGTTTGGGGCGCATCCAAGACGGCCCGGCGCCGGCTCACTGGCAGCGAGGCGAGCAGAACCGACTTGTGGGGCTCGGGAGCCAGGCCGCAGTGGAACGGAGGGCGGCCGAAGCGCACGGATGTGGAGGCAAGGTGCAACAGTGGAGGGCCGCGGTGACTTGGGCGTCGAGGCGGCCGACGGCTCACGGCGATGGCGAAACCACTCTGCCCGAGTCGGCAACGGCGGCTCAAAGCAGTTTTGGCAAGGCAGCACCGCGATAGTGGCCTCGGTATTGAGTGACTTTGGCGAGGGCGCGGCCGACTGTTTGTTGTAACGGGAGCGAGCGTGGCAAAAATGGTCAATGGAGCAAAATCCCGGTGAAAAACTTCTCTGCTCAACCTGTCCTTGCGTATGTACATACTGCCGAATTTGTAATGGAGGCAGAGGCGTGCGGCCAGCTTGGCATGGCCAGCGAGTCCAAGGTCGTCTAGGCAGAGGTGAGCCCGTTGACTACGGCAGCGGATGTGCGCCCGACGAGGAGCGGAAAGGCCGGGGCAGCTCGGCAGCCCGGCGGCTCACGGGTGAGAGGCGCAGCAGAAGGAGGAGCAGCCGGGCGGCCAGTCCCGGCGAGAACAGTTCGACGGTGGCAGAGAAGACGAGGCGTGGCCGGCTTGATGATGCAGTCCGTGCAGGGCGGCTCGGAACAAGGTGACAACAGCGTAGTCCCAGTCCTCGTCCGGGTTGTTCTTTGGTTTGACTTCCACATGGTATCTTTCAGATCGTGGTCTCTTTTCTCTTATGGTAATTTTCTTTTGAGGACCTGAGTACTGGTACTTGCATCTAGTACCCAGAAAGTTTGCTTTGAAAACCTCGGAATTTGAAGCGAACTCGTATCCGTCAGATGCACTAGATACGAACCGCTTTGCGCGTAGCTCCAAAAATAATCAATGAGGATATGATTTGTAACGACCTTGCAGTGTGAAACTTCTGTCCGTCTTGGCTTCTAACGGTGACCCAGTGAAAATTGATCTGGTTTTGATGGATCGTCCAGCTGCGGCGGCACGCACTACGCAACCCTAATTTTCTTGATCTGAAATCTTGTATATCTCGCTTTGACTGATCGTTGATGATGTTATCTTCTGTGCCGGCTTTTTTTCATCCGGCTTATCGTGTGCTTCTCGATCCCATGAAGAAATCCCTCCAAGAAACTCAACACCACCGTGCGCAGGCCCCATGGTGGGTGCCAACTGTCGTGGAATTGTCACGGCAGATGTCCTAGTGTAAGGACTTAGTCGCGAGGACAACGCATCTATGTGGTAGCTTGAAGGGGTTGAGCGGAATCGAGAGACGCAACATAGAAGACGAGGATTTAGACAGCTTCGGGCCCCGGGAAACATCATCCGGTAATAACCCTACGTGCTGTTTGTGGCTAGGTCTCATTATGATCATGAGGGAGTCGCCGTAAGCCAGCTCTCCTCTTTGTGTCTAACCCTAGATATTGTTTCTTGTTGCTTGTCCCCCTTTGGGGAGCCCTGCCCCTCCTTATATAAGTTAGAGGGGCGGGTTACATGTGGAGTCCTAGTAGGACTATGATTAGTCTATCTTCTCTTACAAGTTGATTATAAGTCTGGGTCTTGCTTCCTCGTAAAGGAGATATTCCTCACGCCTTTCCTCTTAAGCCGGCCTACCATAACGTAACCGGCCTTCTGGGCCTTGAGCCTCTTGGGCCCCCGGGTCTTGTCGCTCCTTTGATCCGCTTGCCAGGTCACCCACAAGTCGCCATGCTCGGGCGAGTCACTTAGTGAGTCGTCCAGTCAGGGCGGGTCATTAGTGAGTCGCCAAGTACGGCCGGGTTATACATCTGGCCGGGTCATACCGCGGGGTATATCCCCGACACGGACTAACCACCATAATTAGCTCAAACAATACTTTTTCTCGGTCTCCATGGATTGCCATGATTTTTTTTCGGCGGCTGTAGAAAACACAACCCTCAATCTCTTTCATCTCAAATCTCATACGTCGTTCCGGCTGCTTGCTATGGAGACAATGTAGATCCTTCCCAACCGGCTCTTCTTTGTTCAACAAATCACGAGCCTCTCGATCCCTGTAGAGCTCCCTCCAAGAATTCAACACCACCGGACGCAAGCCCCACGGTGGGCGTCAACTATCGTGGAAACATCACAGCAGATGTCCTAGTGTGAGGACTTAGTCGTGAGGCCAACGCATCTATGCGGTAGCTTGAAGGGGTTGATCGGAATCGAGACACGCAACACGCACGATGAAGGTTTAGACAGCTTCGGGCCCCAGAAAACATCATCCGATAACAACCCTACATGCTGTTTGTGGCTAGGTCTCATTATCATCATGACGGAGTCGCCGTAACTCCGGCTCTTCTAGTTGTGTCTAGACTTAATGATTATTCAACTTGTCCCTCTTGGGGTGCCCTATCCCTCCTTATATATGTTGAAGGGGCGGGTTACATGTAGAGTCCAACTCGGACTTAAGACTTAACTATTTTGTTTTCTCTCTATGGGCTTTCTTTAACGTTTCGGGCTTCTTAACTGTTGACCTACAATCCGGCTTAACCATCTGGCTTAACTGTCCGTCTTAATTGTCCGGCTTAACTGTCTGACTTAACTGTCTGCTTAACTATCTGGCTCATATGACTGTGTCTGCCGGGTTATATGACTGTGTGTGCCAGGTTACATGACTGTGTGTGCCGGGTTACATGACTGTGTCTGCCGGGTTACATGACTGTGTCTGCCAGCTTACAATGCTTAACTGTTCCCACCGGCTTATAGTCTGTTGGGTCACCAATGAAACATCATGTCCCAGCCGGGTCATATCTCCGGCCGGGTCATACCGCGGGGTATATCCCCGATAGTAACCTTCATCTAAATTCTCCCCCCTGATTTTCAGGGGGGTGGGCCTCACCCTCTCACTTGTTCCAATCAGATATTGCCAAGTCATCCAAGCACGTAAACGTACAATAAAATTTGCGTGGATGTACCATTCTTCCATCCCCCCACACACCAAGCGGCTCCTTTTCTCTCGTGTCTTCTCTTCCATGCACACTTTTGACTTTCCACCATGGCTATTGTAGACGGGATCATCGGAGCTATAATAGAGACGATGGGTGTGTGTGACTGCCGGGATGTTGTGAGGCCACCACCGTCATCTACCTCCATCCCCTCCTCTTCTTGCAGCAGCCATGGATGAACTCCACACTTCTCGTCATCTACCCTTGATAACCCACAAGTATAGGGGATCACAACAGTTTTCGAGGGTAGAGTATTCAACCCAAATTTATTGATTTGACACAAGGGGAGCCAAAGAATATTCTCAAGTATTAGCAGCTGAGTTGTCAATTCAACCACACCTGGAAACTTAATACCTGCAGCAAAGTGTTTAGTAGCAAAGTAATATGATAGTAGTGGTAACGATAGCAAACGTAACGGTAGCAAAAGTAATGTTTTTGGTATTTTGTAGTGATGATAACAATAGCAACGGAAAAGTAAATAAGCGAAGAACAATATATGGAAAGCTCATAGGCAATGGATCAGTGATGGAGAATTATGCCGGATGTGGTTCATCATGTAATAGTCATAACATAGGGTGACACGGAACTAACTCCAATTCATCAATGTAATGTAGGCATGCATTCCGAATATAGTCATATAACTTGCATGACATCTTTTGTCCTACCCTCCCGTGGCAGTGGGGTCCTAATGGAAACTAAGGGATATTAAGGCCTCCTTTTAATAGAGTACCGGACCAAAGCATTAACACATAGTGAACTAAAGGATTCCCCACGTGTTGCTGCGGAACCACTGTGATGACTATGTTGTCATATAGAAAATCAGAAGAAGAAAATAAGATACTGGACAAACTCAGTGTACCATATACTGTAGCAAGTGTCCACAAAATAAGATTTGATGATGTCGAAAAATATTGGTGCTAAGAACACAGTACATATGTAAGAATGAACTCAAAAAAAACTACATGTGCAAGAATGAAACTCCACGGCCAAGGACTGGAATGCAGCACTATCTATCGGACCCTGTGTATGAAACACTGAATGTTGCTCTCTGAACATACCTGACGGTTATATTTTGAATGGCAAAAGTGAACCACTGAAAGCTAGTAAGACTAAACCTGTGAAGGAGGACAAAATTGAGAGCCATAGACTATGACCACCAACGCCAAGCCATGATTTTCAATCTCCTATAACTTTAACAACACATAAAACATCCAACTCTTGCAAATGATCTTTGTATCCATCACCGGAGTGAATTCCCTTTGATCTCATATAATAGCTAAGCTCCACCATAACTCAGAGAGTCAGAAAATAGGGTGCATCTACACAATAAATAATCACATTATCAGGATCCGCCAAGGAACTGAAATTGTGTGTGTGCTTGTGTTAATGCATAACAGTGCATGGAAGGAAGTCATTGGATGCTCACATGGATGCGTGGGCATGCTTACATGTGCTAGCTGCAGTAAATTGCTGCTCCGAATCAGGTGAGCGAGCGTGGCAGCAGGGCGTGTCTCGTGTGGAATGATCAAGATACCACCGAATAACTCTGCAGCAAGCGGATGTGGCTGATTTGTATGTGCATAATTCCAGTACCTCAAACCTGTGTAGAATAGAAGAAAAAGGAAAAAAGTAGTTGACTCACATATATTGTATATGCCAACCTAACGTCATCCAAGCCTTTCTTTAAACTTATGTGGTGATCATGATTGGCATACGTAAAAAGAGTAGTAAGTTGTAGTACCGAGTATTAGATGATTTGTTCGAGCCAATGAATTGCATGGAATGGTAGGAATGATGTGCCATTGCTGCCCTAAACGTACTGAAATAAATATAAGGCTCATGTCATGTGTTAATCCAATTACAATAAATTTCAGAGATGGGAACCTTGTTTTAAGGTGAGCAAGAAGAGACCTATGCAGGATGAAACACAAATAGCCCTCACTATTTGTAGCAAATTTGTGAGTAGCTTGCGGCGAATCTGACAAAAAAATAACAGATAAAATGTTAGATTGATGAAGTAGGGAAGGCCGAAGAACGATGTGAACTCACCACGCACCGGGAAGTTGCTCCGGATGATGGTAGTCGAGGCTGTTATTTAAAGGCGAAGCCAGCGATTCAATTGGCGTCATCACTTTTTTCTGCATTTGTGTCATTGTGCGGTGCCGCCGTCCGATTTCTTACCTCTGCAAGTAGCAATGCTTGAGTTACATGACCATATATAACAAACGAGAAAGCAAGCCTTCACTTTCTTATAGCTTCTGCTATTGCAGGGGGATGAAAAGCACAGGCATGCCACTGAGCGTTATTCTTCCACCCCTCGTGGTACATGAACAACTCGTAACTGTCGTTGTGAGCAGGAATGGGGACGTAGGTCAGCTATAGGTTGGTCATGTGGTACCTGTTGGGAGCTGGCCGCACCAGCTATGTTGAGGGGCGCGAGCCCGCGAGCGTGATCCAGGCGGAGACGAAGAGGATGACCCCCAGCCCGCAGTTGCTGCCAAATCCTCCCAAGGAAGATGACAGGGGATCAACCGAATCAGAAGCCACCATGGAGCCGCAGAGAACACAATCGCCTCCAGCCTGCAGTTGCCGCCGATCCACCCATGTAGGGGGGCGACTGGGGATCGATTTTGCCTGGAGCCGTAGAGAATGCGAGATCTGAGAAGAGATGAGGAAGGAGGAGGCGAGGTGGGGGTGAGGATACGACTCTTAATAATAGACCATCCCATCAGTTTTAGAACAAGAAGAGGAATGGATGTGCACTACAGAGCCTATGCAGAATATCAATTGATCCCACTCAGATACTGAATGACTCATTGATTTTTTCTTTTGCTGAGGTGGAGGCTGCATGTTTTGAGAAATCTGATATGGCATCATGATGATGTGGATAGTGTGCATGTTGAGAGAATTGGTATTAGTGGGGATCAACTTCTTAAGAACGTAAGATACATGAATTCCTCAAACTACGGTCATCACCGGGAGTGGTCCCGATTATTGTCACTTCGGGGTTGCCGGATCATAACACATAGTAGGTGACTATAGACTTGCAAGATAGGATCAAGAACTCACATATATTCATGAAAACATAATAGGTTCAAATCTGAAATCATGGCACTCGGGCCCTAGTGACAAGCATTAAGCATAGCAAAGTCATAGCAACATTAATCTCTGAACATAGTGGATACTAGGGATCAAACCCTAACAAAACTAACTCGATTACATGATAAATCTCATCCAACACATCACCGTCCAGCAAGCCTACGATGGAATTACTCACGCACGGCGGTGAGCATCATGAAATTGGTGATGGAGGATGGTTGATGATGACGACGGCGAGGATTCCCCTCTCCGGAGCCCCGAACGGACTCCAGATCAGCCCTCCCTAGAGAGTTTAGGGCTTGGCGGCGGCTTCGTATTGTAAAATGCGATGAATCTTTCTCTATGATTTTTTCTCCCCGAACACGAATATATGGAGTTGGAGTTGAGGTCGGTGGAGCTCCAGGGGGCCCATGAGGCAGGGGCCGCGCCCCCACCCTCGTGGCTAGGGTGTGGGCCCCTTGGCCTTGATTCTTTACTAGTATTTTTTATTATTTCCAAAAATAATCTCCGTGGAGTTTCAGGTCATTCCGAGAACTTTTGTTTCTGCACATAAATAACACCATGGCAATTCTGCTGAAAACATCGTCAGTCCGGGTTAGTTCCATTCAAATCATGCAAGCTAGAGTCCAAAACAAGGGCAAAAGTGTTTGGAAAAGTAGATACGATGGAGACGTATCAACTCCCCCAAGCTTAAACCTTTGCTTGTCCTCAAGCAATTCAGTTGACAAACTGAAAGTGATAAAGAAAAAGTTTTACAAACTCTGTTTGCTCTTGTTGTTGTAAATATGTAAAGCCAGCATTCAAGTTTTCAGCAAAGATTATGAACTAACCATATTCACAATAACATTTAGGTCTCATGTTTACTCGTATCAATGGCATAATCAACTAGCGAGCAATAATAATAAATCTCGGATGACAACACTTTCTCAAAACAATCATGATATGATATAACAAGATGGTATCTCACTAGCCCTTTCTGAGACCGCAAAACATAAATGCAGAGCACCTTTAAAGACCAAGGACTGACTAGACATTGTAATTCATGGTAAAAGAGATCCAGTCAAGTCATACTCAATGTAAACTAACAGTAATGAATGCAAATGACAGCGCTGCTCTCCAACTGGTGCTTTTTAATAAGAGGATGATGACTCAACATAAAGGTAAATAGATAGGCCCTTCGCAGAGGGAATCAGGAATTTGTAGAGGTGCTAGAGCTTGATTTTGAAATAGATATGAATAATATTTTGAGCGACATACTTTCATTGTCAACATAACAACCAAAAGATGGCGATATCTTCCATGCTACACATATTATAGGCGGTTCCCAAAAAGAATGGTAAAGTTTATACTCCCCCTCCACCAACAAGCATCAATCCATGGCTTGCTCGAAACAACGAGTGCCTCCAACTAACAACAGTCCCGGGGGAGTTTTGTTTGCAATTATTTTGATTTGATTTGCATAAAGCATGGGACTGGGCATCCCGGTGACCAGCCACTTTCTCATGAGTGAGGAGCGGAGTCCACTCCTCTTGAGAATAACCCGCCTAACATGAAAGATACAGACAACCCTAGTTGATACATGAGCTATTCGAGCATACAAAACAGAATGTTTATTTGAAGGTTTAGAGTTTGGCACATACAAATTTACTTGGAACGGCAGGTAGATACCGTATATAGGTAGGTATGGTGGACTCATATGGAATAACTTTAGGGTTTATGGGATTGGATGCACAAGCAGTATTCCCGCTTAGTACAGGTGAAGGCTGGAAAAAGACTAGGAAGCGACCAGCTAGAGAGCGACAACAGTTATGAACATGCATTAAAATTAATCAACACCGAATGCAAGCATGAGTAGGATATAATGCACCATGAACATAAATATTGTAGAGGCTATGTTGATTTTGTTTCAACTACATGCATGAACATGTGCCAAGTCAAGCCACTCGAATCGTTCAAAAGAGGATACCACCCTATCATACCACATCACAACCATTTTAATAGCATGTTGGCACGCAAGGTAAACCATTATAAGCTCCTACCTATTAAGCATGGCATAAGCAACTATAATCTCTAATTGTCATTGCAAACATGTTTATTCATAATAAACTAAATCAGGAACGACGAACTAATCATATTTACAAAAACAAGAGAGGTCGAGTTCATACCATCTTCTCCCATCTCACTCAATCCATCACATATTGTAATAATTGCCTTTCACTTGCATGATCGAATGATGTGAATAATAATAACAGTGCACGTGCATTAGACTAAGCTGGAATCTGCGAACATTCAATATCAGGAGAAGACAAGGCTGTAAGTGCATCTAGTGCCACCCCTAGTTGGTTTTGGAGTATTGACGACAAACCTAGTTGAGGGACTAATGTGTTTGTGAGAATTGCAGGATAACACAGGTAGAAGTCCCTCATTGATTCAGTTTTCTTACCAGAGATGACCCCTAAAAATGTATGAAGACATTGATGTCAAAGGTGGTATATGAAGATATTCACATTGAAGACTATGACAAGAGAAGACATCGCATGAAGCCTGTGGAGCTCGAAGACTTAGATCTTTCGTAGCTCTTTTTCCTCTTCCTTGTTGAGTCATAGGAACCACCGTACTGTTAAGTGGGGTCCAAGAGAACCATTCAGAATGACTGAAGTGATGCTTAAACAAAACCTATGTCTTTGAGTGAAGACTATGAGAGCGAATCTTGTCCAGAGTCGGACAAGTCAGCTTTGCTTGTAGCCCAAGTAAAGTTGCCGTATGAGTTTGAAATCTGACCGTTGGAACACATGTCAGTTCCTTAGTGACCCAGGGTCATTTCGGACAAATCAGGCCGGGTTGCCTAGTGGCTATAAATAGCCCACCCCCTACAACCATAAACGGTTGGCTGCTCAGAGTTAGTGTACGGCTTTTGTCGTTTGAGAGCAACCCACCTCGAAGCCTTTGAGAGAGAATTCCTTGCGAGGATAAAGCCCTAACCACCCAGAGCTAAAGAGAATTAGGCATCACTTAAGTCTTCGTGTCTGTGTGATCTGAAGACTTATTACACTTGAGGACTGTGCACCCTCCAGCCGGTTAGGCGTCGCGTTCTGAGCATCCAAGAGACATTGTGGATCGCCGGTGAACAAAGTCTGTGAAGGTTTGGGAGTCTACCTTGAAGACTTACCAGAGTGATTGGGCGAGGTCTGTGTGACCTTAGCTCAAGGGGAATACGGTGAGGACTGGGTGTCCTGAGCTGCGTGTTCAGGACTGGGTGTCCGGGACTGTGTGTCCTCAGGTTTAAATACCTAGCCGCCCTAACCAGACGTACAGTTGTCACAGCAACTGGAACTGGTCCAACAAATCATTGTCTTCAACGAGTCACTGGTTTCATCCTTCCCGTCCCTCTACTTACTGTTACTCCTTGTGAAGTCATTGTATGATTGCACTATCTTTTGTCTTCACTAAGTGACTGCGTGTTCTGTTTGGCTTCATAATATCTTCCTACCTGATCCTTACTGCATTGCTGCTATTAGTCATTGTGCTCTCACTTGAATACTTGACTATGGCTTGCCTAGTGTAGTCTACCTTCCACTGCATGGTAATAGGTTTATTTCTATCGTTTGTCTTCGAAACTTCCACGTTTTGAAGACTTTCATAAAAATCGCCTATTCACCCCCCTCTAGTCGATATAACGCACTTTCAATTGGTATCAGAGCAAGGTACTCCCTTGTTCTGTGTGATTCGGTTTAACCACCTGGAGTTTTAGCTATGTCGACTGCAGGGATAATCAAAGTCTCCGCTGCATGCCCCGTCTTTGATGGAACTGAATATCCCTACTGGAAGAATAAGATGCGCATGCATCTTGAAGCCATTGACGTCGACAAATGGTATGTCGTCAAGAATGGCGTTCCCAAGGCTGGAGAAGGTGTCACTGCTGCTGATGTCAAGAAGTTCGTTCAACTGGACTCTACCGCCAAGAATATCATCTGTGGTCATCTGACCAAAGGACGGTATGGCTGTGTGAGTGCTTTGGAAACATCTAAGCTGGTCTAGGACTGGCTCTCCAAGGTCAACGAAGGCGTCTCAACCCAGAGAGATCAGAGAATTAGTGTCCTTCGTAACCTCTTCAACCGCTTCAAGCGAAATGATAATGAGAATGTCCAGCTCACGTTTGATCGACTCACTGACATCACAAATGAGCTTCAAGCCCTCGGCACTACTGAGATCACCAAGCATGAAGTCGTCAAGACACTACTGAGATCACTTGACAGTTCGTTTGACACCCTAGCCTTGATGATTCAAGAACGACCTGATTTCAAGACACTCGATCCGTCCGACATACTTGAGAGGCTCAACACACATGAGTTTCAGCTTTCTGAGAAAAGAGATATCTACGGTCCAAACTATGGGCGAACTCGTGCCTTGAAGGCAAAAGCTGTCTCCTCATCCGAAGAAGAATCTGACAGCAGTTCTGATGATCCTGAAGACATTGGAAAGGAACTTGCTATGCTTGTGAAGAAGTTCCAAAAATTCACCAAGAAGAAAGGCTTCAGAAAGTCTTCACGATCAAGCTCAAGGAATGATGAAGTTTCTGTTCATGACTACAAGAAGAAAACATGCCACAAGTGCAAGAAAACTGGCCACTTCATCTCTGAGTGTCTGCAGTGGGACAATGAGAACAGAAAGAAGAAGAAGAGCAAGGAATATGACTCTGACGACAAGAAGAAGAGGAAATAGTCAAAGTCTTCTTCCAAGTCTTCCTCAAAGTCTTCATCACACAAGAAGAGCTCATCTGGCAAGGCACGTGCGTTTGTTGGAAAGGAAATGGATTCAGAGGAGGAGTCCGCTTCTGAGGAGGCGGAGGTGGAGTCTGAGGAGGAGTCCAATTCTGGCGTTGCAAGTCTGGCTACAGCATACGTTTCCAAGTCCATCTTCAACACTGAAGACAATGACTTCACCACCGACACCGATGCAAATGACAAGGACTACTCTGCTCCTACCTACTGCTTCATGGCACACGGTGCCAAGGTAACCTCACGCACTACTCACTATCAAACATCAAGTGACGATGACTCTGATTGTGGTTCAAAACCCAGCTACAAAACACTTGCTAAAATTGCAACTGAACAACAAAAAGCAATGGAACATATTCAAAAACTGTTAGACAAAAGCGATGATCTGTTAGGCGCAGAAATGACTCGATCTGAGTCCTTAATTGAAGACATAAAAAATCTTCACGTTAAGTATGAGGAACTTGAAAGTCGTCATGAAACGCTCTCAACAACTCATGAAAAGCTTTCCTATGATTATCTTCAAAGGAAGCAAGATCTTGAGAAATTGAGAGCGGCTCATGAAGATCTTCAAAAAGAAAATGAGTCACTTCGCGCCAAACAGATCAGTTCCGCTCAGGAAGGATTTGAACCACCATGTCTTAAATGCATTGAGCGTGAAAATGCTACTTCTGTTGCTGAATGTTCTACTGCTGCTACTGTTGCAATATCTTCAACTGTTGATGTGGGAACTAACCCCTCTACTGAGGATACCACTGCTATTGCTGATGAGAATGCTAGGTTGAAGACATTGCTTGAAACAGGGATGTACAAAAGTCTCAAAGGGCATCAGACACTATGTGATGTCCTCAAAAGACAGATCCTGAACCGAAACCCTAGGAAAGAGGGTGTTGGGTTCGTAAGGAAAATGAATGCTGATGGCTCTTACTGGAAACCTGAGCAGTACCCCAAAACCACATGGGTTGCTGCAAAGGAACCTTCAGCAGATCCATCCAATCTATCTGGATTCACTTGTGCTAACCCCGTTGTCATTGATGAATCCTTTGATGCAAACTATAAACTGTTTAAGAGTCAGAAAGGTGAAGTGTTTGCCAGGTACATTGGTACTAACTGCAGGAATGGACCGCCTATGAAGAAGATCTGGGTTCCGAAAAAGTGTCTGGAGAATCTTCCTGTGAATGTCATCATGACACCACACGTGAAGAAGACAAACCTCAGACCACAGGCTTCATACGGTCCAAAGTCTTCATACAGACAGAGGACTCACTTGAGTCGCACTAACGCAAATGTTTTGCAGGGAAACCATACTCAGGCCTATGAATATGAGCGCGACTCATCAAACTGCCATGTTCATAAGACCAAGAACTATTCTGCGTATTCTTATGAGTACTATTGTCCGCCTGCAAGACTTTTTGCTAGGGCTCCAAAGCCAAAATTCTCAGACGCTGCACTTAGACTTATTGCTTCTAAGCCACCCTTGAAGATGTGGGTGGCTAAGAAAGCTTAACTCTCTTTTGCAGGGAAAGGTCTCCAGCAGAAAACCAAAATCGTCTGACGCTATTGCTGGGGACCTTAAACATCTTGTAGGGCGCAAGATCAAATGCCCGAATGGTCTTACTATGTACTTCATTCCTGAATCGCTTGCTACTCTCCCTATCAGTCCTAATCTGGATCTAAGCTTTCATAACCCACTGGTTCGTCAAATGTTTTTGCTTCACAATTCTCTTCGTGAAGCCTATCCCCTAACTGCACTGTAGGGTACGACACCAGCGTCTTCATAATGGATTATTGATAGCGGGTGTACCAATCACATGACTGGCAAAAGAAGCCTTCTTATGGACTCAACCTTACGTCCATCTGACAAGAGTCACATCACATTTGCTGACACTGGTAAAAGTAAGGTATTGGGTCTAGGTAGAGTTGCAATCTCAAAGGATCAACACATGGATAAAATCATGCTTGTTGAATCCCTTGGCTTCAACTTAATGTGTTTCTCAATGCTTTGCGATTTGAACATGATCGTAATATTTGGAAAATATCGCTGCCTTGTTCTAATGGAATCTGACAAGTCTCTAGTGTTTGAAGGGTATCGTAAAGATGACTTGTACGTGGTAGATTTCTCAGCAGGACCACAACTTGCCGTATGTCTTCTAGCAAAGGCTTCAGAATGCTGGCTCAGGCATCAGAGGCTAGGGCATGCCGGCATGAGGAACCTCCACACCCTTGCAAAGAAGAAGCATGTCATAGGCATCGAGGGCGTCAAGTTCAAGAAAGATCACTTATGCGGTGCCTATGAAGCAGGGAAGATGACGAGGTCCAAACATCCCTCGAAGACAATCATGACAACCACTCGACCCTTCGAACTGCTCCACATGGATCTTTTCGGTCCCACTCATTACTCAACTCTTACTACTATTGCTTGCCTCTATGGCTTTGTTATTGTTGATGATTATTCTAGATATACTTGGGTGCACATAATCCTCTACAAGACTGAAGTGCAGGATGTCTTCAGACGCTTCGCCAATCGAGCAATGAACAATTATGGCGCCAAGATAAAGCACATCAGAAGTGACAATGGCACTGAATTCAAGAACACTGGCCTTGATACATATCTTGATACCTTGGGCATCACACATGAATTCTCAGCCCCGTACACGCCACAGCAGAATGGCGTCGTCGAACGCAAGAACAGAACACTCATTGAGATGGCCAGAACGATGCTAGATGAATACAAGACCCCAAGAAAATTCTAGCCTGAAGCCATTGATACTGCATGCCATACAATCAATCGTGTTTATCTTCACAAGCTTCTGAACAAGACATCTTATGAGCTCCTTACTGGCAAGAAGCCAAATGTCAGCTACTTCAGAGTATTTGGCGCCAGGTGCTGGATCAAGGATCCACATCACACTTCAAAATTTGCACCAAAAGCACATGAGGGTTTTATGCTTGGATATGGAAAGGATTTGCACTCCTACAGAGTCTTCAATCTCTTTCATTATAAAGTGGTTGAAACAGTGGATGTGCAATTTGATGAGACTAACAGTTCACAAAGAGAACACCTGCCAAATGTGCTAGATGAAGTTCCATCCAGCCAATCAATCAAGCTGATGGGAACTGGAGAAATCATGCCCTCTGAAGCTCAACCTGAAGAGGAACTCATCATCTCCACACCTGATCAACCTGAAGACAATGCTCAGCCTGAAGACAATCCCTCTAACAATGACAATGATCAGCAAGAGCAAAATCTTCGTCCTGTACATCCTCGCGTTGTCAGTGAAGTGCAGATTGAGAGAATAATTGATAGCATCAATGCACCAGGTCCACTCACTCGATCAAGGGCAACTCAGCTAGCAAATTTTTGTGGTCACTTTGCATTCGTCTCAATAACAGAACCCAAGAAAGTTGAAGAAGCCTTCATGGAACCTGAATGGATTTAAGCTATGCAAGAAGAGCTTCTACAGTTTGAGCTGAATAATGTATGGGAACTAGTTAAGCGTCCTGATCCTCAGAAGCACAACATAATAGGCACCAAATGGATATACCGCAATAAGCAAGATGAGCATGGTCAAGTTGTCAGAAACAAAGCTCGTATCGTTGCTCAAGGATATACTCAAGTGGAAGGCATTGACTTCGATGAAAAATTTGCTCCCGTGGCTAGACTTGAAGCCATACGCATACTGCTGGCTTATGAAAATCATCATAACATACTTCTATATCAAATGGATGTGAAGAGCGCCTTTCTCAATGGCAAAATTGAAGAAGAGGTGTATGTTGCACAACCGCCTGGCTTTGAAGATCCAAAACATCCTGACATGGTATACAAGCTCAACAAGGCACTGTATGGCCTCAAACAAGCCCCTCGGGCCTGGTATGACACACTCAAATACTTCCTGAAGAGCAAAGGCTTCATACCTGGTTCCCTAGACCCCACTCTCTTCACGAAGACATATGATGGTGAACTGTTTGTGTGCCAAATATATGTGGATGACATTATCTTCGGCTGCACCAATCAGAAGTACAGTGAAGAGTTTGGATATATGATGCAAGAGCAATATCAGATGTCCATGATGGGAGAGCTGAAGTTCTTCCTCGGTCTTCAAATACGACAGCAACGCAACAACATCTTCATATCTCAAGAAAAGTATCTCAAAGATTGCCTGAAGAAGTTTGGTATGCAAGACTGCAAAGGCTTCACGACGCCAATGCCAGCCAAGCATCATCTGGGTCCTAACAACAATGGTAAAGGGTTCGATCAAAAGGTATACCGCTCCATGATTGGTTCTTTGCTTTATCTATGTGCATCTAGGCCAAATATTATGCATAGTGTATGCATGTGTGCTCGATTTCAAGCGGCACCAAAGGAGTCACATCACTTAGCTGTGAAGCGAATTCTTCGATATTTGGATCACATCCCAACTCTAGGATTATGGTATCTAAAGGGCTCAGAGTTTGATCTGGTTGGATTCTCGGATGCTGATTATGTTGGTGACAAGGTGGATCGCAAGTCTACATCAGGCACATGTCATTTTCTGGGACGATCACTTGTATGTTGGTCTTCAAAGAAGCAGAACTGTGTATCTCTCTCTACTGCTGAATCTGAATACATTGCTGCTGGATCTTGCTGCGCCCAGCTTCTGTGGATGAAGCAAACACTCAAGGACTATGGCATTCATCTGAAGCAAGTGCCACTCTACTGCGAAAATGAAAGCGCCATCAAGATTGCCAACAACCCAGTTCAGCACTCGAAGACAAAGCACATTGAAATTCGTCATCACTTTCTCAGAGATCATGTTGTGAAGGAAGATATTGATATCATACACGTCAACACTGAAGAGCAATTGGCAAATGTCTTCACCAAGCCCTTGGATGAGAAGAGATTTTGCAAGTTACGGTGTGAGCTAAATATCTTGGAATCCTCAAATGTCCTGTGATTAGGCAAACATCCTAACACTTATGCATATTGATGACTTAGATGTGCAACACACGAAGAAAAGTATATCTTCAATCAATGAAGACATACATTCTAAGTGTGAATACATTAATGTGGAATTTGACTTCGGAGCGCCACGATAATTGTGCGCCGTGTCTGGGTCTAATACTTCCTATACGGTGGGTAACGCCACCACCAAACTTTTTGTTTGAAGTGCTTCACTCATGGTGTTACATTAGCTATGTCTTCACATTTGGTTTGGCTTCAATCTCAACATGTCTTCATGATTATCTTCACTATGTTGATTATATATATATATATACTAGTGTTCTGTCCTCTACAGCATTCACTTATAGCTATGTCTTCTTGTTGAATCTTTTGAACTAAGTGAATGTGATCGGACCCTAACCTCTCTATGCTTTCTATCTCAAACTCTATCTCTCCAAATCATATGCATTCTATTGAAACTGTCGAATGTCTTCTCTGCGTCCTTGTCAGCAGAAGATACAGAGACAAATATTAAGTCCGTTTTCAATGCTCATTCCTTCACCTGAAACCCGGAGAAGTGGGAACGACCACCCGACAATCCAGACATGCGTGGGACGTGGAACAACCCCCGATATGCTGCATGACGGCCACGTGCCCATCAGATGTGAATCGCCAGGGGCACCTGTGTAATAATGCAGTGCCGCCCCTGTACCTATAAATACACGCCTCACCATAGTCATTATCTCTTCTTCCACTCTCGCACGAACCCTAGCACCACCGCTAGCCCTCGACGACGACGGCGACGAAGCGCTTCGCTGCCGCAACCTCTCCGACGCCGTCTTCACGCCGACCGCGGACATCGTCCTCTCCGCCGTCGCCGTAGGTGTCCTCCGTCGCCAAGTTAGGGCACGGAAGATCAAACTGCTCGGCCTCCTCTTCCACTCCGTCTAGCAGTTCTTCGTGTGGTAAATAAAACTTCCTTTTTACGGCCCCACTGATCCTATAGATTTGTCACTTTCTACCACAAGCAGTTTCTATTCACACAAGTTGGATCTCTTTCATACTACATCTCATAACATGTCTAGTATATTCACTTATGCTTCACAAAGTAGTTAGATTCCTCACTTGTACTGATCTCTGGATTCGTACAAATCTGGAACCAACTCCTTATCTATGAGTGAATGTCTTCGCACGATGAGGTCAATGTCTTTTAAACTGATTTATCTTCAAAATCTTCTGAGAATGCATATGACCTCTTCCCCTTCCCTCGCACCTTGATGCTGTCACAGGTACATGTCCGTGGGAGAATCCCTTGGTTCTCATAGTCTGCATTCATTTGCAGAATTCTTACAACATCATATAAATTCTCCCGAAGCCAGTTCCTGTTTGTCCAGCAAGCGAAAACCTTTGAAGACTTTGAACGTATTGAAGCCTTTCAGTTTAAAATTCATGGCTTCAGAGAAATCTGCAAGGAAGGGTGGCAGAAAGCGTCAAGGAGAAACATCAAGAGATCTGCCCGATGACCTCTCAGAGTTGTACAAGACAGATCCTGAAGAGGATTACAATCAGCGCAAGACACGAATCCAATGGATTCGACGCTATTGGGCAGAACAGTGGTTCAAGTACAGATTTGTGACCAAGGAATATGCTGAAAAGAATGCCATCAAGCGACCATGGGGAGACATCCTCTACAAAAATCTTCAACCCAGGACCAGAGATGAAGCCATTGAACAAGGCTTCTATCCCTGCATGGTCCGTGGACCACAGCCTGCGGATGCTGACCCATCGTCACTGCTATGGTGTCGTGACGACATTCTGTTCAAGCGCAACTTCCAGTTTGCCCAGAACTCAGCAAAGCAGAACAAGAAGACATTGGGACTAGACTTCAACCCTGGTCCTTCTGCTCCAAGGGCCGACGGCACATGTGATGCAGAACCCAATGTCGTCGGTCCTTTCTACAACCTTGAAGGTCTCATCACTCATATCTTGGTTCAAGGGACAGCCGTGAATGAGCCTGTAGATGACGCTGAATCAGATGAAGCGCCTGCAGCACCGAAGCCAAAGAAGCTGAAGCAGCCAAAAGCTTCAAAGCCTGCCTCTGCACCAAAAATCTCACGGGCGAAGCCACTGGCAACTGCACCTCCTGAAGATAGTGTGCAGTCTGAAGATTTGTCACGCATCTCCAAGCCCCAGAAGGTCAAGATACCTCTGCCACACACCAGCCAAGAGCTAACAGCTGCGGCCATTCTGCGCAATGATGCCATTGATCTGTGAAGTGATGAAGATCTTGCAGATGACGCTCTTGAGTAACTCATCAAGAGCAAAGAAGAAGCAGAAATCTTCAATAATCTGCCTCTCTTTGACGTGGCCATCATCCACAACTTCATTGATGAATGGTTTGACACGCCCAACATCAGCTTCGACGATCTGCAACTTCCCATTGGCCTCAGTGTCGCCTTCCATGGCGCCATTGCTTCAGAGTTAGCTATCGCCCAGCGTGTTGTTGAACTAAAGCAGAAGATTGACTTTGAGAAATCTCAGTTCAAGAAGCATATGGCCAAGCTCAGCGTGCAAGAAGTGAAGAACTTCAAGATTATGCTGCACGAGCTCAAGGAAGCCTTTCTCACGAAACGTGCAGAAGCTCAGGGTTCTCGTGAGCGCATGAAGGTTCTGGCTGACAGGTGTGTACAAGCCTACAATGAGGCTGAGAAGCGAAGGCCCTTGGGCGTCCTGGCATCGACCCCAGGATGGCTGCAAAGAAGAAGAAGAAGCCCGCTATGGCTGAACCCGATGCACCAAGGTAGGAAGCAGATCCCATTGTCTTCCCAACCAGCATGACTGGCTCGAAGCCAAAAGCCCGGTCAACCGCTTCAGAGCTGGAGAAGACAAGGACTGCTGAGGCTGAAGCCAGGAAGAGGAAACATCCTGAAGCCTCTCCTACTGCCCCCTCCAAGAAGAAGAGGAAGACCAAGAAAGAACGGGCTGCTCCCACAGAGCCTTTGATAGTTGAACCCATTTCCATGGTTCGTCCTGAAACTGAACGCCAACTGACAATCCATAAGCCTGCTTTCACAGAGGCTCATGAAGCTGAAGACTTTCCAGCAGCTGATCCCATCGCTGCTGAAGATATTGGTCACCATGACCATGTAGAAGATGGTGCAGTCCTTCCTCAGCTCGAGCACAGCGAACTCATCAGCATTGGTCATCCTCTGACGCCAATTGCTCAGGATGCTTCATGGGCTGATCGTCCACAAGAGGAAGAAGATTTTGAGGCCCAGCCAACACCAACTCCACAGGCGTCGTCAGCGTTATGCAGGCTTCGCAAAGGACCAAGGCCTCCATTCTCCGAGTCTAAAGCTAAAGTTGCTGAAGACATTCCGGCTGCATCAGCCGATGAAGAAGAAACCCCAGAAGCTCCTACTCCCCCGTCCCACCAAGAAGCTGTTCTCGAGGAGAACGTGACTGTGACTGACCCTCCAGCTCGTCAAGTGGAGGTTGAAAATCTTGAGTCTGCCACCACCAACACCACTGAAGCCACTGACGCAGTCGTGGCTGAAGCTAATGTGGAGCCCTCACCCACAAAAGCACCAGAAGTCAGCGAAGCCTCTGATCCCACTGCTTCTGTTCCTGCACCTGCTGCCGGTCCCCAGTTCGACTATCATGTTGAGCACAAGCCTCAAGTACAGAAGCCAATCCCAAGATTGCCCAGGTTCCCAGGTCCTGCATCAGCACCTGGATCCTTCAATATCAATGGCTTCAGAGCAGACAACACATTCTTCAATACCTCCAGGAACCCCTACTCAAGGGAAAGAATATCATCTGATCGGTTCTGGAGCTATCCGCAGCGAAGCTATTACTCCTGCATTCTCTACAATCAAGGTCGCATCTTCCCACACAAGCGTCTTGACATTGAAGCAATAGCTGGTCTGCCCTGTCTGGAAGAAGCTCTGGATTGCTTCAAGGAAGTTGGATTGCTGCCATTCGTCACTGACCAAGAGCATTGGAATGAAGAGTTGCTGCTCCAATTCTATGCCACACTTCACATCCGCGGGTATAACAGAGATCCGAAGACTTGGGTCCTGGAGTGGATGACAGGAAATGTTCATCACGAAGCCAAAGCCTTTGACATCATTGAGCTCACTGGTCTACCCACTCCCGGCGATCTCTACGAATCTGGCTATCAACTTCACAGTGAAGCTGTGGAGAGCATCTTTCAGAGGCCTGAACCTAACATAAGTCAGATGCTCAGTATGATGAAGCCATTACCCCAAGATGCTGCATATCCCAAAGAGTTCTTTGTTGAAGACCTAGAGTATCTGCCAAGGACTATTTATCACATCATAAGGCGAACTCTCTGGCCCATCAAAGGGCACTCTCCACATGCCAAGCTGGAAGGTGCAATGAAGACTTTGGTCTTCTATATTCTTCATGGAAAATGCTTCAATGCACAGGACTTCTTCATTCGCCAACTTGCTGCATCAGGCTCTGATCTGTTTGTCTTGAAGTTCTATGCCCCATGGGTCATGCGGCTGATCAAACTTCACTCCACTATCTCATATCAGCCATCTGCTCGCAATCATCGGATTTTTCTGCCTGATGTGGATATGTCTATTGAAGCCATCTATCCTGAGCCTGCCAAGGAACCTCTAACTCTTCAGAATGCAGAGCATCAGAGTTTTTCTCAGAACATTGAAGGAGTTGAAGTAGTCGCTCGTGTGTATCCTTTGGCTGGCACTACACGTGCACCGCATCCTGCTCTCACTGAAGCCACTGACAGTACAACTGCTCCATGACCCAAGAAGCGCACTCGCGTTCTTAATGACCGAGAGCTTCTTGTGGCTCTTCATCAGAAACAGGATAGGCATCATGACTGGCTGAAGCGTCAAATGCAAAGCCTCTTGGTGGATGTTAATCGCATTCGCAATCTTGCCACCAAGAATGCTTTTGTTGCCCATGAAACCTCTTGCTGCACATGGAAAGGGCGGACACTGATGTGTTCTGAAGATGATCTTCAAGAGGATGGCTTCTCTGAGCGCTTCAAGTTTGACTCCACACCTCCTCGAAGGGCAGTGCTGCGACGAACTCCATCTCTTGAAGACTCTGAGTTCTCTTCCTCTGCTGCAACTGTGAATGCCAGAGTGATCGAGGATGAAGACGATGCTACTTCACCGCCACCTCCTTCAGCATGCTTCGACTCTGCTCCAAGCTCTTCTGCACCGCCAAACACCACCAACGACCCTGCTGCTTCACCTACTCTTCATGGGAACGAGTAGATGCTCTATGTCTTCAAACCTTTTTGGTCCTTACTGACAAAAGGGGGAGAAGCATATGAGTTTGACAGTCTTCAAGCGGGTCTATATGGGCGGGTGCTTTATATTTTGCTTCGTGTTTACAACTCTCGTTTTGATACATTTGGTTCTTTGAGTTGTAACACTTAAACTCAATGGTCGTCTGCTACCTATTTGCCATTTTGTGATGCGATGATAAATTCTGCATGTGCGACGATAAATTCCGCACTTAGATCATTTTGCAGACGTCCATTTTCCATTATGCATGTCATTATGTTCACATACCTTCACATGCATAATGGATTGTCATCATAAGTTGAAGAGGATCTCCACAAGCACAACCTGCCATGTGCATTTGCATTCCAAAAGCAAATTACTTATATGCACATCTTTAGGGGGAGCCCTTGCAACTTATGAAGACAATTCCTTATCCTTTACAATTTCACATATTATATTCCACGTTGAAAACTTCAGCTAGTTTGTCATCAATCACCAAAAAGGGGGAGATTGTAAGTGCATCTAGTGCCACCCCTAGTTAGTTTTGGAGTATTGACGACAAACCTAGTTGAGGAACTAATGTGTTTGTGAGAATTGCAGGATAACACAGGTAGAAGTCCCTCATTGATTCGGTTTTCTTACCAGAGATGACCCCTAAAAATGTATGAAGACATTGATGTCAAAGGTGGTATATGAAGATATTCACATTGAAGACTATGACAAGAGAAGACATCGCATGAAGCCTGTGGAGCTCGAAGACTTAGATCTTTCGTAGCTCTTTTTCCTCTTCCTTGTTGAGTCATAGGAACCACCATACTGTTAAGTGGGGTCCAAGAGAACCATTTAGAATGACTGAAGTGATGCTTAAACAAAACCTATGTCTTCGAGTGAAGACTATGAGAGCGAATCTTGTCCAGAGTCGAACAAGTCAGCTTTGCTTGTAGCCCAAGTAAAGTTGCCGTGTGAGTTTGAAATCTGACCGTTGGAACACGTGTCAGTTCCTTAGTGACCCAGGGTCATTTCGGACAAATCAGGTCGGGTTGCCTAGTGGCTATAAATAGTCCACCCCCTACAACCATAAACGGTTGGCTGCTCAGAGTTAGTGTACGGATTTTGTCGTTTGAGAGCAACCCACCTCGAAGCCTTTGAGAGAGAATTCCTTGCGAGGATAAAGCCCTAACCACCCAGAGCCAAAGAGAATTAGGCATCACTTAAGTCTTCGTGTCTGTGTGATCTGAAGACTTATTACACTTGAGGACTGTGCATCCTCCAGCCGGTTAGGCGTCGCGTTCTGAGCATCCAAGAGACATTGTGGATCGCCGGTGAACGAAGTCTGTGAAGGTTTGGGAGTCTACCTTGAAGACTTACCAGAGTAATTGGGCGAGGTCTGTGTGACCTTAGCTCAAGGGGAATACGGTGAGGACTGGGTGTCCTGAGCTGCGTGTTCAGGACTGGGTGTCCGGGACTGTGTGTCCTCAGGTTTAAATACCTAGCCGCCCTAACCAGACGTACAGTTGCCACAGCAACTGGAACTGGTCCAACAAATCATTGTCTTCAACGAGTCACTGGTTTCATCCTTCCCGTCCCTCTACTTACTGTTACTCCTTGTGAAGTCATTGTATGATTGCACTATCTTTTGTCTTCACTAAGTGACTGCGTGTTCTGTTTGGCTTCATAATATCTTCCTACCTGATCCTTACTGCATTGCTGCTATTAGTCATTGTGCTCTCACTTGAATACTTGACTATGGCTTGCCTAGTGTAGTCTACCTTCCGCTACATGGTAATAGGTTTATTTTTATCGTTTGTCTTCAAAACTTCCACGTTTTGAAGACTTTCATAAAAATTGCCTATTCACCCCCCCTCTAGTCGATATAACGCACTTTCAAAGGCAATATGGACTCTTTTGTTAGATCAACAATAATGCATATAAGAGCAACTTTAACAATTTAATTATGGTCTTCTCCTATCGACCCCCAAAGAAAAGAAGAGAAATAAAACTATTTACACGGGAAAGCTCCCAACAAGCAAAAGAAGAACATGAAATCTTTTTGGGTTTTCTTTTTAATTACTACTACAAGCATGGAAATTAAAACTAGCTAAAAGCTACAACTAATATTTTTTTTGGTTTTTCTTAAGGTTTATTAAACACACAAGAAGAAATCATATAAAAAAGAAATAAACTAGCATGGATATTACAATGAAAAAGTATGAGCACTGATACGTCGCCAACGTATCTATAATTTTTGATTGCTCCATGCTACTTTATCTACTGTTTTGGACTATATTGGGCTTTATTTTCCACTTTTATATTATTTTTGACTAACCTATTAACCGGAGGCCCAGCCCAGAATTGCTGTTTTTTGCCTATTTCAGTATTTCAAGGAAACAGAATATCAAACAAAGTCCAAACGGAATGAAACCTTTGGGAACGTGATCTTCTCACCGAACGTGATCCAGGAGACTTGGACCCTACTCCAAGAAGTTTCCGGGGAGGTCATGAGGGTGGAGGGCGCCCCCTGGGCGCGCCCCCCTGCCTCGTGGGCCCCTCGGAGCTCCACCGACGTACTTCTTTCGCCTATATATCTCCATATACCCTAAAAACATCCGGGAGAAGATAGATCGGGAGTTCCGTCGCCGCAAGCCTCCAGAACCACGAAAAACCAATCGGGACCCCTTTCCGGTACCCTGCCGGAGGGGGGATCCATCTCTGGTGGCCATCTTCATCATCCCGGTGCTATCCATGACGAGGAGGGAGTAGTTCACCCTCGGGGCTGAGGGTATGTACCAGTAGCTATGTGTTTGATCTCTCTCTCTCTCTCGTGTTCTCTCTCGTGTTCCATCTATGGCACGATCTTGATGTATCCCGAGCTTTGCTATTGTAGTTGGATCTTATGTTTCTTCTCCCCCTCTACTCTCTTGTGATGAATTGAGTTTCCCCTTTGAAGTTATCTTATCGGATTGAGTCTTTTATGAACACTTGATGTATGTCTTGCCGTGCTTATCTGTGGTGACAATGGGATATCATGTGCCACTTGATATATGTTTTGGTGACCAACTTGCGGGTTCCGCCCATGAACCTATGCATAGGGGTTGGCACACGTTCTTGATTCCCCGGTAGAAACTTTGGGGCACTATTTGAAGTACTTTTATGTTGGTTGGATAAATCTGAGATTGTGTGATGCATATCGTATAATCATGCCCACGGATACTTGAGGTGACAATGGAGTATCTAGGTGACATTAGGGTTTTGGTTGATTTGTATCTTAAGTTGTTATTCTAGTAAAAACTCCAGGGTTGTTTGTGACACTTATAGGAATAGCCCAACAGATTGATTTGAAAGAATAACTTTGAGGTGGTTTCGTACCCTACCATAATCTCTTCGTTCGTTCTCCGCTATTACTGACTCTGGAGTGACTCTTTGTTGCATGTTGAGGGCTCGTTATATGATCTATCTATGTTATTATTGTTGAGAGAACTTGCACTAGTGAAAGTATGAACCCTAGGCCTTGTTTCATATCATTGCAATACCGTTTACGCTCACTTTTACCACTCGCTACCTTGCTGTTTTTATATTTTCAGTTTACAAAAACCTATATCTACTATCTATTTTGCACTTGTATCACCATCTCTTTGCCGAACTAGTGTACCTATACAATTTACCATTGTATTGGGTGTGTTGGGGACACAAGAGACTCTTTGTTATTTGGTTGCAGGGTTGCTTGAGAGAGACCATCTTCATCTTACGCCTCCTACGGATTGATAAACCTTAGGTCATCCACTTGAGGGAAATTTGCTACTGTCCTACAAACCTGTGCACTTGCAGGCCCAACAACGTCTACAAGAAGAAGGTTGTGTAGTAGACATCAAGCTCTTTTCTGGCGCCGTTGCCGGGGAGGTGAGTGCTTGAAGGTATAACTTTGGATCTTGCAATCGAGTCTTTTAGTTTCTTGTTTTATCACTAGTTTAGTTTATAAAAGAAAACTATAAAAAATTGAATTGAGTTTGTCTCATACGCTTCACCTTTTTAATATCTTTCGTGAGTATGATGGAAAGGATAATTGTGCTCAAGTGCTAGAAGAAGAAATCTATAAAATGTTTGGCTCTAAATATTTGAATGATGAGCATGATTGCAATGTTGTCAGTATGAATTCCTTGAATATCTATGATGCTAATGATATGCAAAGCCACAAGCTTGTGGAAGCTATGTTTGATGAAGATGATATTTTTTGTCCCCCAGGTTTTGATGAGCAAATTTATTATGATGAGAGCATGCCCGCTATCTATGATGATTATTGTGATGACTTGTATGCTATAAAGAATAATGATAACCATGAAACTTGTCATCTTGATCTTAATTTTCATTCACATGATAGTTATTTTGTTGAGTTTGCTCCCACTACTATTCATGAGAAGAAATTTGCTTGTGTGGAGAGTAGTAAATTGTCTATGCTTGTAGATCATGAAAAGAATGCTTTAGGTGATGGTTATATTGTTGAATTAATTCATGATGCTACTGAAAATTATTATGAGGGAGGAATATATGCTTGTAGGAATTGCAATAATATCAAGTTTCCTCTCTATGTGCTTAAAATTTTGAAGTTATGCTTGTTTTACCTTCCTATGCAAGTTGATTCTTGTCCCCACAAGTTGTTTTCTCACAAAATACCTATGCATAGGAAGTGGGTTAGACTTAAATGTGCTAGTCATATTCTTCATGATGCTCTCTTTATGTTACAATTCTTATCTTTTATGTGAGCATCATTGAAATCATCATGCCTAGCTAGGGGCGTTAAACGATAGCGCTTGTTGGGAGGCAACCCAATTTTATTTTGTGTTTTTTGTTTTTGGTTCTGTTTAGGAATAAATAATCCATCTAGATTCTGTTTAGATGTGGTTTTATCTTTTAATTAGTGTTTGTGCCAAGTTAAACCTATTAGATCTTCTTGGAAGATAGTTATTTGATCTTGCTGTAATTTCCAGAATCTTTGCGCTCAGTGCCCGAATTGTCAAAAATCACCAGAACGTGATAAAATAGTGATTCCAATTGATGCTTATCAATAAACAAATTGCCCAGGTCTTCTAATTTTGGTAGAATTTTTTGGGTTCCATAAGTTTGCGTTAGTAACAGATTACTACAGACTGTTCTTTTTTTGACAGATTCTGTTTTGCGTGTGTTGTTTGCTTATTTTGATGAATCTATGGCTAGTAAAATAGTTTATAAACCATAGAGAAGTTGGAATACAGTAGGTTTAACACCAATACAATTAAAGAAAAAGTTCACTACAGTACCTTAAAGTAGTCTTTTGTTTTCTTTCTCTAACGGAGCTCACGAGATTTCTATTGAGTTTTGTGTTGTGAAGTTTTCAAGTTTTGGGTGAATTCTTTTGATGGATTATGGAACAAGGAGTGGCAAGAGCCTAATCTTGGGGATGCCCATGGCACCCCCAAGATAATACAAGGACACCAAAAAGTCAAAGCTTGGGGATGCCCCGGAAGGCATCCCCTCTTTTGTCCACTTCCATCGGTAATTTACTTGGAGCTATATTTTTATTCACCACATGATATGTGTTTTGCTTGGAGCGTCTTGTATGATTTGTGTCTTTGCTTGTTAGTCTACCACAATAATCCTTGCTTTACACACCTTTTGAGAGAGCCATGTATGAATTGAAACTTGTTAGAATACTCTATGTGCTTCACTTATATCTTTTGAGCTTGATAGTTTACTCTATGTGCTTCACTTATATCTTTTTGAGCGTGATAATTTTTGCTCTAGTGCTTCACTTAGATCTTTTAGAGCACGGTGGTGGTTTGTTTTAAAGAAACTTGATCTCTCATGCTTCACTTAGATTATTTTGAGAGTCGTTAATAGCATGGTAATTTGCTTAATGTTAATATACTTGGTATTCAAGATATGTGAAACTTTCTTTTTAGTGGGTTGAATACTAAGATAAGTTTGATGCTTGATAATTGTTTTGATATATGGAGGTGATAATATCATAGTCGTGCTAGTTGAGTAGTTGTGAATTTGAGAAATACTTGTGTTGAAGTTAGCAAGTCCCGTAGCATGCACGTATGGTTAAAGTTGTGTAACAAATTTGAAGCATGAAGTGTACCTGGCTTGTGCATCCTTATGAGTGGCGGTCGGGGACGAGCGATGGTCTTTTCCTACCAATCTATCCCCCTAGGAGCATGTGCGTAGTACTTGATTTTTGATGACTTCTAAATTTTTGCAATCAGTATATGAGTTCTTTTGACTAATGTTGAGTCCATGGATTATACGCACTTTTACCTTTCCGCCATTTGCTAGCCTCTTCGGTACCGTGCATTGCCCTTTCTCACATTGAGAGTTGGTGTAATCAATAGAAGTGTGATGATCATCATTATTAGAGCATTGCCCAATCAAAAAAAAGAGAAAGGCCAAAAAAAAGAAAGGCCCAAAAAAGGAGAAAATAAAAAGGGCAATGCTACTATCTCTTTTTCCACACTTGTGCTTCAAAGTAGCACCTTGTTCTTCATGTAGTGAGTCTCATATATTGTGCTTCAAAGTAGCACCATGATTTCATATAGTGAGTCTCATAAGTTGTCTTGTTCATACTAGTGGGAATTTTTCATTATAGAACTTGGCTTGTATATTCCAACGATGGGCTTCCTCAAAATGCCCTAGGTCTTCATGAGCAAGCAAGTTGGATGCACACCCACTAGTTTTCTTTTGTTGAGCATTCTTAGCTCTAGTGCATCCGTTGCATGGCAATCCCTACTCCTTTCATTAACATCAATTGATGGGCCTCTCCATAGCTCATTGATTAGCCTCGTTGATGTGAGACTTTCTCCTTTTTTGTCTTCTCCACACAATCCCCATCATCATATTCTATACCACCCATAGTGCTATGTCCATGGCTCGCGCTCATGTATTGTGTGAAGGTTGAAAAAGTTTGAGATTATTTGAGTATGAAACAATTGCTTGGCTTGTCATCGGGGGTATAGAAGTTGGGAACATCTTTGTGTGACGAAAATGAAGCATAGCCTAACCATATGATTTTGTAGGGATGAACTTCCTTTGGCCATGTTATTTTGAGATGACATAATTGTTTGATTAGTATGCTTGAAGTATTATCATTTTTTATGTCAATATGAACTTTTGTCTTGAACCTTTCGGATCTGAATATTCATACCATGATTAAGAAGATTTACATTGAAATTATGCCAAAGTATAACTCCGCATCAAAAATTCTCTTTTTATCATTTACCTACTCGAGGACGAGCAGGAATTAAGCTTGGGGATGCCTGATATGTCTCCAACGTATCTATAATTTTTGATTGCTCCATGCTACTTTATCTACTGTTTTGGACTATATTGGGCTTTATTTTCCACTTTTATATTATTTTTGACTAACCTATTAACCGGAGGCCCAGCCCAGAATTGTTGTTTTTTGCCTATTTCAGTATTTCGAGGAAACAGAATATCAAACGGAGTCCAAACGGAATGAAACCTTCGGGAACATGATCTTCTCACCGAACGTGATCCAGGAGACTTGGACCCTACTCCAAGAAGTTTCTGGGGAGGTCACGAGGGTGGAGGGCGCCCCCCCTGGGCGCGCCCCCTACCTCGTGGGCCCCTCGGAGCTCCACCGACGTACTTCTTCCGCCTATATATCTCCATATACCCTAAAAACATCCGGGAGAAGATAGATCGGGAGTTCCGCCGCCGCAAGCCTCCAGAACCACAAAAAACCAATCGGGACCCCTTTCTGGTACCCTGCCGGAGGGGGATCCATCTCCGGTGGCCATCTTCATCATCCCGGCGCTATCCATGACGAGGAGGGAGTAGTTCACCCTCAGGGCTGAGGGTATGTACCAGTAGCTATGTGTTTGATCTCTCTCTCTCTCTCTCTCTCTCTCTCGTGTTCTCTCTCATGTTCCATCTATGGCACGATCTTGATGTATCCCGAGCTTTGCTATTGTAGTTGGATCTTATGTTTCTTCTCCCCCTCTACTCTCTTGTGATGAATTGAGTTTCCCCTTTGAAGTTATCTTATCGGATTGAGTCTTTTATGAACACTTGATGTATGTCTTGCCGTGCTTATGTGTGGTGACAATGGGATATCATGTGCCACTTGATGTATGTTTTGGTGACCAACTTGCGGGTTCCGCCCATGAACCTATGCATAGGGGTTGGCACACGTTCTTGATTCTCCGGTAGAAACTTTGGGGCACTATTTGAAGTACTTTTATGTTGGTTGGATAAATCTGAGATTGTATGATGCATATCGTATAATCATGCCCACAGATACTTGAGGTGACAATGGAGTATCTAGGTGACATTAGGGTTTTGGTTGATTTGCATCTTAAGGTGTTATTCTAGTAAAAACTCCAGGGTTGTTTGTGACACTTATAGGAATAGCCCAACGGATTGATTTGAAAGAATAACTTTGAGGTGGTTTCGCACCCTACCATAATCTCTACGTTTGTTCTCCGCTATTAGTGGCTTTGGAGTGACTCTTTGTTGCATGTTGAGGGCTCGTTATATGATCTATCTATGTTATTATTGTTGAGAGAACTTGCACTAGTGAAAGTATGAACCCTAGGCCTTGTTTCCTATCATTGCAATACCGTTTACGCTCACTTTTACCACTCGCTACCTTGCTGTTTTTATATTTTCAGTTTACAAAAACCTATATCTACTATCTATTTTGCACTTGTATCACCATCTCTTCGCCGAACTAGTGCACCTACACAATTTACCATTGTATTGGGTGTGTTGGGGACACAAGAGACTCTTTGTTATTTGGTTGCAGGGTTGCTTGAGAGAGACCATCTTCATCTTACGCCTCCTACGGATTGATAAACCTTAGGTCATCCACTTGAGGGAAATTTGCTACTGTCCTACAAACCTGTGCACTTGCAGGCCCAACAAAGTCTACAAGAAGAAGGTTGCGTAGTAGACATCAAGCACCGACATCTAGCAACGAGTTTGTGAACATGAATGTAATGTCGGTGAGAGATACGTACTCCCCCAAGCTTAGGCTTTTGGCCTAAGTTGGTCTATTGCCACGGATGGCCTGGCGGATATCCAAAGTTGTAGTTGGGGCCGTACTGGGATGCAACAATCATTGCATCGTGGGCTGTAGCTTGGAGGCGAGCTATCTCATCCCTCCTCTTATACTCTTCCGCCTCCTCTCTGGTTATAAAATATCTCCCTTTTCCCTGAAAGTCAAAGAAAGTAGAAGCAAGGAGAGCAACATGATAGGTGTGTCGTCTGTCAAAGATTAGTCGGTACTGGAGGAACAGATCGTTCCTCTCAACAAAATGATGACGAACCATAGCCTCATAATCCAAATAAGCAGGAGGCAACTCAATATCATCCTCACATATGACTATACCAAGAAAATTAGCTATACGGGTTGCATAAATTCCACCAAATAAATCTCCATTAAATTTATTATGATGCAACCTACGTGCAACAATGGCTCCTAAATTATAATGTTTATCTCCTAACACAACATGATACGTCCATTTTGCATCATGCTTTTATATCAATATTTATTGCATTATGGGTTGTTATTACACATTATGTCACAATACTTATGCCTATTCTCTCTTATTTTACAAGGTTTACATGAAGAGGGAGAATGCCGGCAGCTGGGATTCTGGGCTGGAAAAGGAGCAAATATTAGAGACCTATTCTGCACAGCTCCAAAAGTCCTGAAACTTCATGGAAGACGTTTTCAGAATATATAAAAAATACTCAGTGGAAGAGATTCACCAGGGGGGCCACACCCTGCCCACGAGGGTGGGGGGTGCGCCCTACCCCCTGGGCGCGCCCCCCTACCTCGTGGGCCCCCTAGTGGCCCTCCGGTGGCCATTTTCTGCTATATGAAGTCTTTCGATGAAAAAAAATAAGAAGCCATCTTCTCGGACGAAACTCCGCCACCACGAGGCGGAACCTTGGCGGAACCAATCTAGGGCTCCGGCAGAGCCGTTCTGCCGGGGAAACTTCCCTCCCGGAGGGGGAAATCATCGCCATCGTCATCACCAACGCTCCTCTCATCGGGAGAGGGCAATCTCCATCAACATCTTCATCAGCACCATCTCCTCTCAAAACCCTAGTTCATCTCTTGTATCCAATTCTTGTCTCCAAGTCCGGGATTGGTGCTAGTAGGTTGCTAGTAGTGTTAATTACTCCTTGTAGTTGATGCTAGTTGGTTTATTTGGTGGAAGATCATATGTTTAGGTCCTATATGCATATTAATACCCCTCTGATTATGAACATGTTTATGCTTTGTGAGTAGTTACGTTTGTTCCCGGGGACATGGGAGAAGTCTTGCTATTAGTAGTCATGTGAATTTGGTATTCGTTCGATATTTTGATGAGATGTATGTTGTCTCTCCTCTAGTGGTGTTATGTGAACGTCGACTACATGACACTTCACCATTATTTGGGCCTAGAGGAAGGCATTGGGAAGTAATAAATAGATGATGGGTTGCTAGAGTGACAGAATCTTAAACCCTAGTTTATGCGTTGCTTCGTAAGGGGCTGATTTGGATCCATATGTTTCATGCTATGGTTAGGTTTACCTTAATACTTTTGTTGTAGTTGCGGATGCTTGCAATAGAGGTTAATCATAAGTGGGATGCTTGTCCAAGCAAGGACAGTACCCAAGCACTGGTCCACCCACATACCAAATTATCAAAGTACCGAACGCGAATCATATGAGTGTGATGAAAAATAGCTTGATGATATTCCCATGTGTCCTCGGGAGCGCTTTTCTCTATATAAGAGTTTGCCCAGGATTGTCCTTTGCTACAAAAGGATTGGGCCACCTTGCTGCACTTTATTTACTTTTATTACTTGTTGCTCGTTACAAATTATCCTATCACAAAACTATCTGTTACCACTTGTTTCAGTACTTGCAGAGAATACCTTGCTGGAAACCGCTTATCATTTCCTTCTGCTCCTCGTTGGGTTCGACACTCTTACTTATCGAAAGGACCACGATAGATCCCCTATACTTGTCGGTCATCAAGACTCTTTTCCGGCACCGTTGCCGGGGAGTGAAGCGCCTTTGGTAGGTGGAATTTGGTAAGGAAAAATTTATATAGTGTGCTGAAATTTACTGTCACTTGTTACTATGGAAAGTAATCATCTGAGGGGCTTGTTCGGGGTATCTTCACCCCGACCAGTAGAGCAAAGAGTTGCTCCTCAACCTACTGAACCTACTAAAAATGAAAATGTTTGCTTTGAAATTCCTTCGGGTATGATAGAAAAACTGCTAGCTAATCCCTTTTTAGGAGATGGAACAAAACATCCTGATGAGCATCTAATATATGTGGATGAAGTTTGTGGATTATTTAAGCTTGTAGGTGTACTCGGAGATGTTGTTAAGAAGAAGGTCTTCCCTTTATCTTTGAAGGGAGATGCATCGACATGGTATAGGCTATGTGATGATATGGGGTCTTGGAATTACAAACGATTGAAATTGGAATTTCATCAGAAGTTTTATCCTATGCATCTTGTTCATCGTGATCGCAATTATATATATAATTTTTGGCCTCGCGAAGGAGAAAGCATCGCTCAAGCTTGGGGGAGGCTTAAATCAATGTTATATTTATGCCCCAATCATGAGCTCTCAAGAGAAATGATTATTCAAAAATTTTATGCTCGGCTTTTTGATAACAATCGCACCATGCTTGATACTTCTTGTGCTGGCTCTTTTATGATGAAGACTATTGAATTCAAATGGGATTTATTGGAAAGAATTAAACGCAACTCTGAAGATTGGGACCTCGACAAAGGTAAGGAGTCAGGTATGACACCTAGTTTTGATTGTGTTAAATCTTTTATGGATACCGATATTTTCATAAATTTAGCACTAAATATGGACTTGACTCTGATATAGTAGCTTCTTTCTGTGAATCTTTTGCTACTTATGTTGATCTCCCCAAGGAGAAGTGGTTTAAATATCATCCTCCCATAGAAGTAAAAGTAGCTGCACCTATTAAAGTTGAAGAAAATATTGTCACTTATAATGATCCTATTGTTCCTACTTCTGTTGAGAAACCACCTTTTCGTGTTAGGATAAAGGATCATGCTAAAGCTTCAACTGTGGTTCGTAAAAGCAATATTTAAAACTTATACACCTCATGAGCAAATTAAAGTTGAACCTGATATTGCTATTGTTAAAGATCTCTTGTCTGATAATATTGATGGGCATGTTATTCATTTCCTTGATGAGACTGCTAGAATTGCTAAACCTTGTGCTAAAGATAAAAACAGACCGGTGGTAGGCATGCGTGTTATTTCTGTTAAAATAGGAGATCATTGTTATCATGGCTTATGTGATATGGGTGCTAGTGCTAGCGCAATACCTTATTCCTTATACAAAGAAATTATGCATGATATTGCACCTGCTGAGATAGAAGATATTGATGTCAAAATTAAACTTGCAAATAGATATACTATTTCACCAATGGGAATTGTTAGAGATGTTGAAGTCTTGTGTGGGAAAACTAAATATCCTACTGATTTTCTTGTTCTTGGTTCCCCACAAGATAGCTTTTGTCCCATTATATTTGGTAGACCCTTCCTGACACTACAAAAAAGACACATCCGTGACATTTTGGGCCGAAGGATTTTTTTTCTGTCATACATATGACACTTCTATAATGATAATTGTGACAAAACCCGGTATCATCATAGATGTGGTGGGCTCCTACTTCTATGACAAAAAATCATGACAGAAAATGGGCTTTTCGTCCTGGGCGGGCCGGAGACCGAACAGTCTCCAACGTATCTATAATTTTTGATTGCTCCATGCTATATTATCTACTGTTTTGAATGTTTATGGGCTTTATTATACACTTTTATATCATTTTTGGGACTAACCTATTAACCCAGAGCCCAATGCCAGTTTCTGTTTTTACCCTGTTTTAGAGTTTCGAAGAAAAGGAAAATCAAACGGAGTCCAATTGACCTGAAACTTCACGGAACTCATTTTTGGAAGGAAAGAAGCCTAGAAGACTTGGAGTGCATGTCCGGGGATCTGCGAGGAGGTCATGAGGCAGGGGGGCGCGCGCACCCCCTGGGCGCGCCCTCCACCCTCGTGAGCCCCTCGTGCCCCCCCTGACGTACTCCTTCCGCCTATATATCCCCATATACCCTAAAAACATCCGTGAGCACAATAGATCGGGAGTTCCGCCGCTAGAAGCCTCCGTAGCCACCGAAATCCAATCTAGACCTGTTCCGGCACCCCGCCGGAGGGGCAATCTCTCTCCGGTGTCCATCTTCATCATCCCGGTGCTCTCCATGACAAGGAGGGAGTAGTTCTCCCTCGGGGTTGAGGGTATGTACCAGTAGCTATGTGTTTGATCTCTCTCTCTCTCTCTTGTGTTCTTGAGGTGATACGATCTTGATGTATTGCGAGCTTTGCTATTATATTTGGATCCTATGATGTTTTCTCCCCCCTCTACTCTCTTGTAATGGATTGAGTTTCCCCTTTGAAGTTATCTTATTGGATTGAGTCTTTAATGACTTGAGAACACTTGATGTATGTCTTGTCGTGCGTATCTGTGGTGACAATGGGATACCACGTGATTCACTTGATGTATGTTTTGGTGATCAACTTGCGGGTTCCTCCCATGAACCTATGCATAGGGGTTGGCACACGTTTTCGTCGTGATTCTCCGGTAGAAACTTTGGGGCACTGTTTGAGGTTCTATGTGTTGGTTGAATAGATGAATCTGAGATTGTGTGATGCATATCGTATAATCATACCCACGGGTACTTGAGGTGGCATTGGAGTATCTAGGTGACATTAGGGTTTTGGTTGATTTGTGTCTTAAGGTGTTATTCTAGTACGAACTCTAGGGCTGTTTGTGACACTTATAGGAATAGCCCAACGGATTGATTGGAAAGAATAACTTTGAGGTGGTTTCGTACCCTACCATAATCTCTACGTTCGTTCTCCGCTATTAGTGACTTTGGAGTGACTCTTTGTTGCATGTTGAGGGATAGTTGTGTGATCCAATTATGTTAGTATTGTTGAGGGAACTTACACTAGCGAAAGTATGAACCCTAGGCCTTATTTCCACACATTGCAATACCGTTTACGCTCAATTTTATCATTCGGTACCTTGCTATTTTTATATTTTCAGATTACAAAACTATTATCTACTATCCATATTGCACTTGTATCACCATCTCTTCGCCGAACTAGTGCAACTATACAATTTACCATTATATTGGGTGTGTTGGGGACACAAGAGACTCTTTGTTATTTGGTTGCAGGGTTGCTTGAGAGAGACCATCTTCATCCTATGCCTCCTACGGATTGATAAACCTTAGGTCATCCACTTGAGGGAAATTTTCTACTGTCCTACAAACCTCTGCACTTGGAGGCCCAACAACGTCTACAAGAAGAAGGTTGTGTAGTAGACATCAAGCTCTTTTCTGGCGCCGTTGCCGGGGAGGTTAGCGCTTGAAGGTATATCTTTAGATCTTGCAATCGAGTCTTTTAGTTTCTTGTTTTATCACTAATTTAGTTTATAAAAGAAAACTATAAAAAATGGAATTGAGTTTGTCTCATACGCTTCACCTTTTTAATATCTTTTGTGAGTATGATGGAAAGGATAATTGTGCTCAAGTGCTAGAAGAAGAAATCTATAAAATGTTTGGCACTAAATATTTGAATGATGAGCATGATTGCAATGTTGTTAGTATGAATTCCTTGAATATCCATGATGCTAATGATATGCAAAGCCACAAGCTTGTGGAAGCTATGTTTGATGAAGATGATATTTTTTGTCCCCCAGGTTTTGATGAGCAAATTTATTATGATGAGAGCATGCCCGCTATCTATGATGATTATTGTGATGACTTGTATGCTATAAAGAATAATGATAACCATGAAACTTGTCATCTTGATCTTAATTTTCATTCACATGATAGTTATTTTGTTGAGTTTGCTCCCACTACTATTAATGAGAGGAATTTTTCTTGTGTGGAGAGTAATAAAATTTCTATGCTTGTAGATCATGAAAAGAATGCTTTAGGTGCTGGTTATATTGTTGAATTCATTCATGATGCTACTGAAAATTATTATTAGGGAGGAATATATGCTTGTAGGAATTGCAATAATATCAAATTTCCTCTCTATGTGCTTAAAGTTTTGAAGTTATGCTTGTTTTACCTTCCTATGCTAGTTGATTATTGCTCCCATAAGTTGTTTGCTCACAAAATCCCTATGCATAGGAAGTGGGTTAGACTTAAATTTCCTAGTCATATTCTTCATGATGCTCTCTTCTGTAACATCCCAAATTTCCAATTTGGAATGTTATACATTAGATCATCATTGCATATCATATTTTATTTTGCATTTTGGTTGATCCTAGAAATTCTACGCAACTCAATAACCCACGGAGAGAGTTGGGGATTTCGTTATTTTCATATTTGAGTTTTCTCAAATTTTGAGAATAGGATCATTTGATTTTATTTATTTTATCATCAATTATTTCTATTACAAAAATATGAGAGAGGGAATAAAATGACTTTACCAAAATAAAAAAATATTGAGGATTTAATAATAAAATCAAATAAGTTTTTATTTCGGAGTTTTTCGGTGTTTTATTTGAATTTAGGAAAAATATGCGTTTTTCGAAATTGCATTTAGGTACCAAATAAATGTTCACCTTGTGCGGCTTGATTTTAGAAGCCCGTGAAAATTTATTTCGGAATTTTTGGAGTCCGTTTAGTATTTCTCTTTATTTTTTTCTTCTGCACGTAATAAAAAAAAACGAACCGACCTAGGGCCGTGTCCGACTAGGACTCCCGGCCCGTTAGGCTATTTAAGCCGGGGGGGAGGCCCAGCCAGAGCTAACCCCAGCCCGAGCAGCCGCCTCGCCGCCGCCACCGCACGCTCGCCGAGGTTCGCCGCCGCCTCAAAATCCGCGCCTTTTTTTCTTCGAAAAACCGTTCGGTTTTTTCGTTGGTTTTTCCGTTGGTTTTTTTAGATTCGGTTTTTTTAAATAGATCAGTTTTTCCGGTTTATTTAAATAGTGAGCGTTCGTCCGTTCGTTCTTCTAGCGAACGTTCATCGTTTTTCTTTTTCTCGGATTAAATCCGCGATTTTTCTGATCGCGATTCCTGATCCGATTTTCGTTTTAGTATAACTTTTCGCTCGTTTATCGGAATCAGGCGATTCAAGCGCCTAGAGTTTCGTCTCGAAACCCTCTATCTGTTTAACCAACTTAAACAAGGTTTTGCTACTGTAAAATTTGCCCTAGATCTAGATTAGTAGAACGAAGTTGTTTTCTTTCGCCGTTTGACTTTCGTTGCTTCGTTCGATTTGATTCTTTTTGCAAACCGGAGTTCTTAAGTTGAACCTTCTGGTTAGATCTCTTATTTGAGTTTTACCCGTGCATTAGATGAGTACTTATTGTATGCTTGTTTGTTTGTCTGCGATAGAATACCCGGAGTGCGCCGCTTGTTACTTCGAATCTCTAGGTTTCGCGGATCATCAGCAAGGCAAGTAACACTTTGATCATACCTTTCCTACTACCCAGTTTTATTGCATTAGATCAATCCTCAAACATTGCATGATTAGGATCTAATTAAATTGTGGGATGGGAAGTAGTTGAGGTAGTACCTATTACCTGTTTATTATCAAACCTTTGGGAGTTACTTCTACGTTTGCTTATTGTGCCATGCTATGCTAGTAGACGTGGATTGGGTGAGTGATATCCATGACAGATGTGAGTTTGTTAATTAATGGTTTATCTAAGGTGGCAACTTAAACACACATTTGGGTGGATTGAGGCACCTGGGTATTCCAGGACTTGCCTGTTTTCTTTTGGACCGCCACCCAGGCTCAAAGGGGTCATGAGACTATTCATACTAGAAACTTCCGTGTGCAGCCACAAGCTATTATGGGATCTAGCATAGTTGACTAAGTTGTGCGAACTCTTACAGTGGTAGACTAGCAGATGTAGGGGATGTAGGTGGTATGGTCTACCCGATCGTAAGGTGCTAGCGCTTCTGAAAGACTATGTCTCGGTCATCCGTGTTCTCAAACACCATGTAGTGCGAGAAACCAAACGGAGGTGATTGAGTCTTGTGGGGAAAAGTGCGCAAACCTCTGCAGAGTTTAATAAACTAATCATGGTTAGCCGTGTCCCCGGTTATGGAGATCTTGAGTATCTAGTACCTGGATTATCATGTGAATCTCAACATGTTACTCTAAATTAATTTTGTTGGGTTATGTTTAATGATGATGCTTAATTGGGATTGAGAGTGCTGTCAACCATTCTCAATGTTTAACAACTACCATGATAGATAAATAAATTGTATTCCTTTGAAGTAGGGAAAAATTGGCTTTACGCAAAACTGTAACCATAGAGCTTTCCACCAGCCAAATATGCATATAGTATAGCTGTTTCAATCCATTGCTCTCTATGTGTTACCTTGCCAGCATATTCCATGTGCTGACCCGTTTCGGGCTGCAACGTTAATGTTGTAGACTTTTCAGACGACGATTAAGGAGTTTTTAGGTCGTGGTTCTATACTCAGTGATGTCGTTGGAGTTGATGGACTCACTTATCTTCCAAGCCTTCCGCTGTTATCGTATTAGATGGCCTTAAGCCATATTTATTGTAATAAGTTCTCTTATGAGACACTCGATGTAATAAGTGTGTGATTGCTACTCTGCTATAAATCCTCCGAGTACTGTGTGGTGTCAGCATTACTGATCCAGGGATGACACCGGAGCACAGAGATCAGACTGTTTGAGGTCTGGTCGCTACAGAGATGGTATCAGAGCACACGCTGACTGTAGGACACGACCACTAAGCTAAAAGACCTAGATCACTTTTCACTCTCTTCTCTTCTGACTTCTCATCTTTTCTACTCTTTAGGATGGCGGATGCAAGGAACAAGTTCACGCAACTGGATGAAGATACACCCTTTGGACGTCACTTGAAGGAAGTCACTAGATACTTGAACTTAGGAGTACCAAGCTTCACAGGAACCTACAACGCCACTTTACCTGAAGAAGAGCGCTGGATGATTCAAGTTCAAGTTCCAGGAAGGACGTTCATGCCAGTCAATGAGCCCATAGAGTTTTCTTTTGATGCCCCAACTTGGAGTCTAGGAAAGAGCATGGCAGCTCACATCGCCATGGGACGCATTGGAGAAGTCTACCGCAAGGATCTCAAGGATACTATCTACCAGATTTGTGGGCGCCGAGATGAACACTAGGAGATGATCAGCACCAGGAAGGATAGATCAATCACAGCTTTTATCTAGGATTTAAACCAGCACATTCGATGACAGGAGAACCAGATGTGCGCCAACATGATAGATCTGAAGAAGGCTAAGACTAGAATCAAGGAACTGGAGGAAGAACTCAAGGCTACACGTGAAGATTATGAAGAGGAAATTGAAGTATTGGTGGAGAAGAATGACGACCTGATCAAGAAGATTGGAATATTTATGGGAGGCCCTACGCTAGTAGAGGAAGCCGAAGAACCCAAGGAGATTAGCTCGGAAGACTACATCATCATCGACGGCACCGATTCGGATCCAGATAGTAGCGATGATGACTATGTTGATGAAGCTGGAGCAGATATCCTGGAGTCTGCAACTGAAGAATATTTTTAGTAGACCACCTCATCGGTAGTAGTAGTCCACCATGTAAATATAGTAGTCCGAGCACTTTTGCGATAGATAGATCGATTGTATGCCATTGTTTGATTGATTGAAGTGAATTGTTTGCTTTTGCCTCATGTGCATATGGGTAGTGTTTTCTCTTTAGACCCCCTCTATTCTTACATCTCATCTTTTCTAAACCCTCAGATGCCTCCGAGACGTGGCCCCGGATTTGCCTTTTCACCGGAGCTCACTCAGTTGATCCAGCAGCAGAACACATTGATGCAGTTGCTAGTCCAGAATCAGAATCAGGGGAACAACAACAACAACCCACCACCACCACCACCACCACCTGTTGACCACTTAGCCCATTTTCTTAGGCTGAACCCGCCGGTGTTTTCCAGTAGCACCGAGCCGATAGTAGCAGATGATTGGCTCCGCAAGACAGCTAGGGAGTTAACCATAGCAGGATGCACAGATGCGGAGAAGGTGAAGTTTGCCGCACATCAGCTAGAAGGACTCGCAACATCATGGTGGGATAATTTCACAGCCACTTTCCCAGTCGACACTGTCACATGGGACCAGTTTTAGCAGGCTTTTCGTACTGCCCATGTTTCAGCAGGAGATATGGCCATGAAGAAGCGTGAGTTTCGCAACTTGCGCCAAGGAGGACGGACAGTTGGCCAGTATGTGGAGGACTTTAGTAAGTTAGCACGTTATGCCCCAGATGACGTCACTACGGATGCAGCTAAGCAGGAGAAGTTTCTGGAAGGACTGAATGATGAGTTGAGCATGCAGTTGATGGTAGCAACCTTCAACAACTACCAGGAGTTGGTAGATCGTGCTCTTATGATTGAAGGGAAGCAGCAGCAAATTGAGAATCGCAAGAGGAAGTATGGACAAGGGAAGTACACTTCAGGAGCTCAGCAGAAGCCACGTTTTACCCCTAGACCGAGAGGACATTTTCAGCATACCCATGGAGGAGGTAGCTCGCACAATCACAATGGCACCAAGAATGGTAATGGCAATGGAGGAAGCAATGGCCAGAAGCGCACCAACCCATCAACCCCAGCCAAGAAGGACCTAAGCCAAGTCACTTGCTTTAAGTGTCAGAAGACCGGACATTATGCTAATGAATGTCCTGAAGGCCAAAATGGCAATGGAAGTTCTGGGAAGAAGACGAACCCTTTTAACAGGGGACAGGTGAACCACGTTAGCATGGAGGAGGTTGAAGCTCAGCCTGATGCAGTAATAGGTAAGTTTTTGGTTAAGTCATTTACTGCACTAGTTCTTTTTGATACTAGTGCATCACATTCATACATCTCAAGGGGATTTGTGGATAAGTATAACCTATCAACCCAAGCCCTTAGGTCACCCATGTTAGTAACCTCGCCTGGAGCAGAGTATGTGGCTAGTCTATGGTGTGATCGGTTACCATTAAGGATTGGTAACTATGTTTTTCCCTCAGACCTAATAGTATTGGAATCTCAAGGATTGGATGTGATATTAGGCATGGATTGGTTATCAAAGTATGAAGGGAATATTGAATGTGCTAGTAAGTCAATTTTGCTTACCACCCAGAAGGGAGAAGGATCAAGTATGTATCCCGGCATGTGCCAAAGAGGACTCAAGTGAATTGCCTAACAGGAGTTGTGCAGGAGGAAGTACCAGTGGTAAAGGATTTCCCTGAAGTATTTCCAGAGGAGTTGCCAGGCATGCCACCGGATAGAGATATTGAGTTTTTGATTGAGCTATTTCCAGGCACAGGACCAATATCAAAGAGACCATATAGGATGCCAACAAAGGATTTGGTGGAAATTAAGAAGCAGATTAAGGAGTTACTGGATAAGGGATATATCCGCCCAAGTTCTTCACCTTGGGGATCGCCAGTACTTCTAGTGGAGAAGAAGGATGGATCGTTAAGGATGGTGGTTGATTATCGAGGATTGAATGAAGTAACGATCAAGAACAAGTACCCACTACCAATGATCAATGATCTGTTTGATCGATTGCAAGGAGCTAAGGTATTTCCCAAGATCGATCTGCGATCAGGGTACCACCAGTTGAAGATTCGAGAACAAGATATTCCGAAGACAGCTTTTACCACCAGATATGGGCTGTATGAGTATACCGTTATGTCATTTGGTCTGACTAACGCACCTGCCTATTTTATGAACATGATGAACAAAGTATTTATGGAGTTTTTGGATAAGTTCATCGTAGTGTTCATTGATGATATCCTGGTTTACTCGAAGAATGAAGAGGAGCATAAGGAACATTTGCGACTAGTACTTGAGAAGCTCAGAGAACATCAATTATATGCCAAGTTCAACAAATGTGAGTTTTGGTTGAAGGAAGTAGGATTTCTCGGACACGTTATATCCGGAGAAGGTATAGCAGTTGATCCCGCTAAAGTTGATACCGTGACCAAATGGGAAGCACCGACCACGGTTGGAGAGATCCGGAGTTTTCTTGGACTCACAGGATACTACCGGAGATTTATCGAGAATTTCTCAAAGATTGCGAAGCCTATGACTGAGTTGTTGAAGAAAGATACCAAGTTCATATGGACGGAGGAATTTGAGGCTAGTTTCCAGGAGTTGAAGAAACGCTTGGTTACCTCACCAGTGTTGATTTTGCCAGACCAGACCAAAGATTATGAGGTGTATTGCAACGCTTCACGTCGAGGACTTGGAGCAGTGATTATGCAGGAAGGGAGAGTTGTTTCATATGCCTCAAGACAACTGAAACCTCATGAGTTGAATTATGCCATGCATGATTTGGAATTAGCAGCCATAGTGCATCCTTTGAAAACATGGAGGCATTTCCTCATTGGAAATCATTGTGAGGTGTACACAGATCATAAGAGTTTGAAGTACATTTTCACACAGAAGGAGTTGAACCTCACACAAAGGAGATGGTTGGAGCTCATCAAGGATTATGATATGAGATTGCATTATCACCCCGGAAAGGCTAATGTAGTAGCTGACGCATTAAGCCGTAAGAGCCATGTCAATACATTAATGACGGGAGAAATACCAAGGGAGCTAGCAGAAAATCTTCGTGAACTATGTTTGGAAATAGTTCGGAGAGGCTATGTAGCAGCATTGGAGATTCAGTCTACATTGACGGATAAAATCAGAGAAGCTCAAAGGACTGACAAAGAGATTTCCTCCATTAAGGAGAAACTTAGCAAAGGAAAAGCTAAGGGATTTCATGAGGATGAGCATGATACCCTATGGTTTGAAGACCACGTTTACGTGCCCAATGACCCGGAGATCAGGAAGTTGATTCTGCACGAGGCACACGACTCACCGTATTCAATTCACCCAGGAAATACCAAGATGTACTTGGATCTGAAGGATATTTTCTGGTGGACCGGAATGAAGAAGGATATTGCGGAGTATGTAGCAGTTTGTGATGTATGTGAGAGAGTAAAGGCAGAGTATCAGAAGCCAGCAGGATTGTTACAACCATTGCCGATACCCGAATGGAAGTGGGATAAGCTAGGCATGGATTTTATCGCGGGATTACCCAGGACTCGTTCCGGCTATGACTCAATTTGGGTTGTAGTCGATCGATTGACGAAAGTAGCTCATTTCATCCCAGTAAAGACCACTTACACCAGTGCTAAGTTGGCAAAGATATACATGACCAGGATCGTATGTCTGCATGGAGTTCCAAGGAGTATCGTATCAGATAGAGGAACCCAGTTTACCTCAAAGTTCTGGAAGCAGTTGCACGAAACTTTGGGTACCAGGCTAGAATTCAGTACAGCTTTTCATCCACAGACAGATGGACAGACCGAGAGAGTTAATCAGATTTTGGAAGATATGCTGAGAGCTTGTGCGCTAGATTATGGATCTAGTTGGGACGATAATTTGCCATATGCAGAGTTCTCTTACAACAACAGTTACCAAACCAGTTTAAAGATGGCCCCTTTCGAAGCATTGTACGGAAGGAGGTGCAGGACACCGTTATCGTGGGATGAAGTTGGAGACCGCTAGTTGTTTGGACCTGACTTGATTAAAGAGTCTGAACAGAAGGTGAAGTTGATTCGCGATAGGCTCAAGGTAGCCCAGTCCAGACAGAAAAGTTATGCAGATTCTAAACGCAAGGAGATAGTTTACGAAGTCGGAGATAGAGCTTATCTTCGAGTATCTCCACTTCGGGGAACAAAGCATTTTGGAGTTAAAGGGAAGTTAGCGCCACGATCTGTAGGACCATATCGAGTTTTGGAGCGTATGGGAGAAGTGGCTTACAAGTTGGAATTGCCCGAAGGATTGTCAGGAGTTCATGATGTGTTCCACGTTTCTCAGTTAAAGAAATGTCACGCGGAGATGGCTGACATACCATTGAGAGACACAGTGCCCTTGGAAACTATTCAGTTGGATAACGATTTGACGTACGAGGAGAAACCAATTAAGATTCTCGAGTTTGCCAGTCGAGTCACTCGCAGCAAGGTTATCAAGTTTTGCAAAGTTCAGTGGAGCCACCACACGGAGGATGAAGCCACCTGGGAATGAGAGGAAGATTTGCTCAAAGACCACCCTCACCTATTTTCTAGCCAACCTGAATCTCGAGGGCGAGATTCATCTTAAGGGGGGTAGGTTTGTAACATCCCAAATTTCCAATTCGGAATGTTATACATTAGATCATCATTGCATATCATATTTTATTTTGCATTTTGGTTGATCCTAGAAATTCTACGCAACTCAATGACCCACGGAGAGAGTTGGGGATTTCTTTATTTTCATATTTGAGTTTCCTCAAATTTTGAGAATAGGATCATTTGATTTTATTTATTTTATCATCAATTATTTCTATTACAAAAATATGAGAGAGGGAATAAAATGACTTTCCCAAAATAAAGAAATATTGAGGATTTAATAATAAAATCAAATAAGTTTTTATTTCGGAGTTTTTCGGTGTTTTATTTGAATTTAGGAAAAATGTGCGTTTTTCAAAATTGCATTTAGATCCCAAATAAATGTTCACCTTGTGTGGCTTGATTTTAGAAGCCTGTGAAAATTTATTTCAGAATTTTTGGAGTCCGTTTAGTATTTTTTTTTTATTTTTTTCTTCTGCGCGTAATAAAAAAAACGAACCGACCTAGGGCCGTGTCCGACTAGGACTCCCGGCCCGTTAGGCTATTTAAGCCGGGGGGGAGGCCCAGCCAGAGCCCTAGCCCGAGCAGCCCCCAGCCGCCGCTGCCGCCTCGCCGCCGCCGCCTCGCCGCCGTCGCCGCCGGACGCCGCCGCCGCCGCACGCTCGCCGAGGTTCGCCGCCGCCTCAAAATCCGCGCCGTTTTTTTTTTAATTTTTTTTCGAAAAACCGTTCGGTTTTTCAATCGGTTTTTTTAGATTCGTTTTTTAAATAGATCGGTTTTTCCGGTTTATTTAAATAGTGAGCGTTCGTCCGTTCGTTCGTTCTAGCGAACGTTCGTCGTTTTTCTTTTTCTCGGATTAAATCCGCGATTTTTCTGATCGTGATTCCTGATCCGATTTTCGTTTTAGTATAACTTTTCGCTCATTTATCGGAATCAGGCGATTCAAGCGCCAAACTCGTCTCGAAACCCTCTATCCATTTGACCAACTTAAACCAGTTTTTTCTACTGTAAAATTTGCCCTAGATCTAGATTAGTAGACCGAAGTTGTTTTCTTTCGCCGTTTGACTTTCGTTGCTTCGTTCGATTTGATTCTTTTTGCAAACCAGAGTTCTTAAGTTGAACCTTCTGGTTAGATCTCTTATTTGAGTTTTACCCGTGCATTAGATGAGTACTTATTGTATGCTTGTTTGTTTGTCTGCGATAGAATACCCGGAGTGTGCCGCTTGTTACTTCGAATCTCTAGGTTTCGCGGATCATCAGCAAGGCAAGTAACACTTTGATCATACCTTTCCTACTACCCAGTTTTATTGCATTAGATCAATCCTCAAACATTGCATGATTAGGATCTAATTAAATTGTGGGATGGGAAGTAGTTGAGGTAGTACCTATTACCTATTTATTATCAAACCTTTGGGAGTTACTTCTACGTTTGCTTATTGTGCCATGCTATGCTAGTAGACGTGGATTGGGTGAGTGATATCCATGACAGATGTGAGTTTGTTAATTAATGGTTTATCTAAGGTGGCAACTTAAACACACATCTGGGTGGATTGAGGCACCTGGGTATTCCAGGACTTGCCTATTTTCTTTTGGACCGCCACCCAGGCTCAAAGGGATCATGAGACTATTCATACTAGAAACTTCTGTGTGCAGCCACAAGCTATTATGGGCTCTAGCATAGTTGACTAAGTTGTGCGAACTCTTACAGTGGTAGACTAGCAGATGTAGGGGATGTAGGTGGTACGGTCTACCCGATCGTAAGGTGCTAGCGCTTCTGAAAGACTATGTCTCGGTCATCCGTCTTCTCAAACACCATGTAGTGCGAGAAACCAAACGGAGGCGATCGAGTCTTGTGGGGAAAAGTGTGCAAACCTCTGCAGAGTGTAATAAACTAATCATGGTTAGCCGTGTCCCCAGTTATGGACATCTTGAGTATCTAGTACCTGGATTATCATGTGAATCTCAACATGTTACTCTAAATTAATTTTGTTGGGTTATGTTTAATGATGATGCTTAATTAGGATTGAGAGTGCTGTCAACCATTCTCAATGTTTAACAACTACCATGATAGATAAATAAATTTTATTCCTTTGAAGTAGGGAAAAATTGGCTTTACGCAAAACTATAACCATAGAGCTTTCCACCAGCCAAATATGCATATAGTATAGCTGTTTCAATCCATTGCTCTCTATGTGTTACCTTGCCAGCATATTCCATGTGCTGACCCGTTTCGGGCTGCAACTTTAATGTTGCAGACTTTTCAGACGATGATTAAGGAGTTTTTAGGTCGTGGTTCTATACTCAGTGATGCCGTTGGAGTTGATGGACTCACTTATCTTCCAAGCCTTCCGCTGTTATCGTATTAGATGGCCTTAAGCCATATTTATTGTAATAAGTTCTCTTATGAGACACTCGATGTAATAAGTGTGTGATTGCTACTCTGCTATAAATCCTCCGAGTACTGTGTGGTGTCAGCATTACTGATCCAGGGATGACACCGGAGCACAAAGATCAGACCGTTTGAGGTCTGGTCGCTACATCTTTATGTTACAATTCTTATCTTTTATGTGAGCATCGTTGAAATCATCATGCCTAGTTAGGGGCGTTAAACGATAGCGCTTGTTGGGAGGCAACCCAATTTTATTTTTGTTCCTTACTTTTTGCTCCTGTTAAGTAATAAATAATTCATCTAGCCTCTGTTTATATGTGTTTTTATGCATTTAATTAGTGTTTGTGCCAAGTAGAACCTTTGGGAAGACTTGGGGGAAGTCTTTGCGATCATGCTGTAAAAAACAGAAACTTTAGCGCTCACGAGAATTGCTGCCATGTTTATTTGCAGAGTGCTATTTAGTTAATTCTTTTTGCAGATGATGAATAGATAAATTCCTCAGGTTCAGAAATTTATTTGAGAATTTTATGAGTTCCATAAGTATACGTTTGATCCATATTACTACAGACTGTTCTGTTTTTGACAGATTCTGTTTTTCATGTGTTGTTTACTTATTTTGATGAATCTATGGCTAGTAAAAGAGTTTATAAACCATATAGAAGTTGGAATACAATATATTTAACACCAATATAAATAAAGAATGAGTTCATTACAGTACCTTGAAGTGGTGATTTACTTTCTTATACTAACGGAGCTTATGAGTTTTCTACTTTAAGTTTTGTGTTGTGAAGTTTTCAAGATTTGGGTAAGGATTCGATGGACTATGGAACAAGGAGTGGTAAGAGCCTAAGCTTGGGGATGCCCAAGGCAACCCAAGGTAATATTCAAGGACAACCAAGAGCCTAAGCTTGGGGATGCCCCGGAAGGCATCCCCTCTTTCGTCTTCGTTCATCGGTAACTTTACTTAGAGCTATATTTTTATTCGCCACATGATATGTGTTTTGCTTGGAGCGTAAATTTATTTTGTTAGGATTTGATTGCTGTTATTTATAACAATGTTTTGCATCTTTTATTTCAATAAAAGTGGCGTTGATAGCCTTTACTATGCCTATGTTACAAGTATACATGTTGCTGTTTGAAAACAGAAAGTTTACCGCTGTTGCAATAATTCCCTAGAAAAGTCAGAATGTGATAAAATGTTGAAACCTTTTGCATATTAAGATCTGATAAATTTACTACAGTGGGAATTTTCTTTCATAATTTTTGGAGCTAGGGAAGTATGGATGTTGCAGCATTCTTTACATACTATCCTGTTTAGGAAGATTGCTGTTATGTTTGCATTGTTTGCATATGTTTGCTTCTTTAATGATTCTATTTGAGGATAGGAATATTAAATATGCAGAGGCATTTAGTATGCAATGTTGAATAATAATTTTAGTGATTTTCTACAGTAGAGTATGATAAGGTTTTTGCAATGGTTTATACTAACTTATCTCACGAGTCCTTGTTGAGTTTTGTGTGGATGAAGCTTTTGAGATTTAGGGAGACCGTGATATGAGAGGAATTAAGGAGACACAAAAGCTCAAGCTTGGGTATGCCCAAGGCACCCAAAGATAATATTTCAAGAAGTCTCAAGCATCTAAGCTTGGGGATGCCCCGGTTGGCATCCCACCTTTCTTCTTCAACAACTATTGGTTAGTTTCAGTTGATCCTAAGTTTTTGCTTCTTCACATGATGTTTGCCATTCTTAGAATGTCATTTTCTTTGCTTGCTGTTTGAATAGAATACCAAGATCTGAAATTATTAAATGTTAGAGAGTCTTCACATAGTTGCATAATTATTTGACTACTCATTGATCTTCACTTATATCTTTCGGAGTAGTTTGTCATTTGCTCTAGTGCTTCACTTATATCTTTTAGAGCATGGTGGTAGTTTTATTTTGAAGAAATATATGAACTCTCATGCTTCACTTACATTATTTCGAGAGTCTTAATAGCATGGTAATTTTCTTAAAAAAATCCTAATATGATAGGTATTCAAGATTAGTAAAAACTTTCATATAGAGTATTGAATACTAAGAGAAGTTTGATGCTCGATGATTGTTTTGAGATATGGAGATAATAATATCAAAGTCGTGCTAGTTGAGTAGTTGTGAATTTGAGAAGTGCTTGTGTTGAAGTTTGCAAGTCCCGTAGCATGCATGTATGGTAAACGTTGTGTAACAAATTTGAAATATGAGGTGTTATTTGGTTGTCCTCCTTATGAGTGGCGGTCGGGGACGAGCGATGGTCTTTTCCTACCAATCTATCCCCCTAGGAGCATGCACGTAGTGCCGAGGTTTTTGATGACTTGTAGATTTTTGCAATAAGTATGTGAGTTCTTTATGACTAATGTTGAGTCTATGGATTATACGCACTCTCACCCTTCCATCATTGCTAGCCTCTTCGGTACCGTGCATTGCCCTTTCTCACATTGAGAGTTGGTGCAAACTTCGCCGGTGCATCCAAACCCCGTGATATGATACACTCTTTCACACATAAACCTCCTTATATCTTCCTCAAAACAGCCACCATACCTACCTATTATGGCATTTCCATAGCCATTCCGAGATATATTGCCATGCAACTTTCCATCATTCCGTTCATCATGACACATTCATCATTGTCATATTGCTTAGCATGATCATGTAGTTGACATAGTATTTGTGGCAAAGCCACCGTTCATAATTCTTTCATACATGTCACTCTTGATTCATTGCATATCCCGGTACACCGCGGAGGCATTCATATAGAGTCATCTTTGTTCTAGTATCGAGTTGTAATCATTGAGTTGTAAATAAATAGAAGTGTGATGATCATCATTATTAGAGCATTGTCCCAAGTGAGGAATAAAAAAAAGAAGAGAAAGGCCATAAAAAAGAGAAGGCCCCCCAAAAAAGAGAAGGCCCAAAAAAGAGAAAGGCCATAAAAAAGAGAAGGCCCAAAAAATGAGAGAAAAAGAGAGAAGGGACAATGCTACTATCCTTTTACCACACTTGTGCTTCAAAGTAGCACCATGATCTTCATAGTAGAGAGTCTATCATGTTATCACTTTCATATACTAGTGGGAATTTTTCATTATAGAACTTGGCTTGTATATTCCAACAATGGGCCTCCTCAAGTGCCCTAGGTCTTCGTGAGCAAGCAAGTTGGATGCACACCCACTTAGTTTCTTTTGTTGAGCTTTCATACATTTATAGCTCTAGTGCATCCGTTGCATGGCAATCCCTACTCCTTACATTAACATCAATCGATGGGCATCTCCATAGCTCATTGATTGGCCTCATTGATGTGAGACTTTCTCCTTTTTGTCTTCTCCACATAACCCCCTCATTATATTCTATTCCACCCATAGTGCTATGTCCATGGCTCGCGCTCATATATTGCGTGAAAGTTTATAGGTTTGAGATTACTAAAGTATGAAACAATTGCTTGGCTTGTCATCGGGGTTGTGCATGATGAGAGCATTCTTGTGTGACAAAAATGAAACATGACTAAACTATATGATTTTGTAGGGATGAACTTTCTTTGGCCATGTTATTTTGAGAAGACATAATTGCTTAGTTAGTATGCTTGAAGTATTATCATTTTTATGTCAATATGAACTCTTGTCTTGAATCTTTCGGATCTGAATATTCATGCCACAATTAAGAAGAATTACATTGAAATTATGCCAAGTAGCACTCCACATCAAAAATTCTGTTTTTATCATTTACCTACTCGAGGACGAGCAGGAATTAAGCTTGGGGATGCTGATACGTCTCCAACGTATCTATAATTTTTGATTGCTCCATGCTATATTATCTACTGTTTTGAATGTTTATGGGCTTTATTATACACTTTTATATCATTTTTGGGACTAACCTATTAACCCAGATCCTAGTGTCAGTTTCTGTTTTTACCCTGTTTTAGAGTTTCGAAGAAAAGGAAAATCAAACGGAGTCCAATTGACCTGAAACTTCACGAAACTCATTTTTGGAAGGAAAGAAGCCCAGAAGACTTGGAGTGCACGTCGGGGGATCTGCGAGGAGGTCACGAGGCAGGGGGGCGCGCCCACCCCCCTGGGCGCGCCCTCCACCCTCGTGAGCCCCTCGTGCCCCCCTAACGTACTTCTTCCGCCTATATATCCCCATATACCCTAAAAACATCTGTGAGCACAATAGATCGGGAGTTCCGCCGCCAAAAGCCTCTGTAGCCACCGAAAGCCAATCTAGACCCGTTCCGGCACCCTGCTGGAGGGGGAAATCTCTCTCCGGTGTCCATCTTCATCATCCCGGTGCTCTCCATGATGAGGAGGGAGTAGTTCTCCCTCGGGGCTGAGGGTATGTACCAGTAGCTATGTGTTTGATATCTCTCTCTCTCTTGTGTTCTTGAGGTGATACGATCTTGATGTATCGCGGGCTTTGCTATTATATTTGGATCCTATGATGTTTTCTCCCCCTCTACTCTCTTGTAATGGATTGAGTTTCCCCTTTGAAGTTATCTTATTGGATTGAGTCTTTAAAGATTTGAGAACACTTGATGTATGTCTTGCCGTGCGTATCTATGGTGACAATGGGATACCACGTGATTCACTTGATGTATGTCTTGGTGATCAACTTGCGGGTTCCCCCCATGAACCTATGCATAGGGGTTGGCACACGTTTTCATCGTGATTCTCCGGTAGAAACTTTGGGGCACTCTTTGAGGTTCTATGTGTTGGTTGAATAGATGAATCTGAGATTGTGTGATGCATATCGTATAATCATACCCACTGATACTTGAGGTGACATTTGAGTATCTAGGTGACATTAGGGTTTTGGTTGATTTGTGTCTTAAGGTGTTATTCTAGTACGAACTCTAGGGCTGTTTGTGACACTTATAGGAATAGCCCAACGGATTGATTGGAAAGAATAACTTTGAGGTGGTTTCGTACCCTACCATAATCTCTTCGTTCGTTCTCCGCTATTACTGACTTTGGAGTGACTCTTTTTTGCATGTTGAGGGATAGTTATGTGATCCAATTATGTTAGTATTGTTGAGGCAACTTACACTAGCGAAAGTATGAACCCTAGGCCTTATTTCCACACATTGCAATACCGTTTACGCTCACTTTTATCATTCGTTACCTTGCTGTTTTTATATTTTCAGATTACAAAACTATTATCTACTATCCATATTGCACTTGTATAACCATCTCTTCGCCGAACTAGTGCACCTATACAATTTACCATTGTATTGGGTGTGTTGGGGACACAAGAGACTCTTTGTTATTTGGTTGCAGGGTTGCTTGAGAGAGACTATCTTCATCCTACGCCTCCTACGGATTGATAAACCTTAGGTCATCCACTTGAGGGAAATTTGCTACTGTCCTACAAACCTCTGCACTTGGAGGCCCAACAACGTCTACAAGAAGAAGGTTGCGTAGTAGACATCAGAGACGCAGCTGCATGACATTCTTTGGGCCGTCCATGATGGAAAAAACCGTGGTAGAAGCGAGGGGGAGGAAAATTTCGGGGAGTTCCCGGTTACGGTGGGAGGTCGGGGGCCGAGCGATGCGCGTTTCTCTCGTACACGTACGCGTGTGTGTGCGAGGCGTTGGCTCTAACTGAACCCGAGCGAGGCGTTGGGCTCTAATTGAACCCGAGCGATTGCACTGCAGGCTACACGTTACTGAACCCGAGTGATCAATCGATGGCTGTTAACTGAACCCGATCGAGCGATTCCTTCGCTACTGCTACTAACTGAAGCCGATCGATGCTGCCTCTGGGATGAACAGTGAGCGTTGCGGTGGGGTTTGGATGAACAGTGAGCGATGGCATTGCCTCTGGATGAACAGGACCCATGGTGTGGTGGAGGGCTGGAGGAACAGTAGACGGTGGAGGGGTGCCCGTGGAGAGGTGGTTGAACAGGACCCCATGGTGTGGAGGGCTGGATGAACAGTAGACGATGGGGGGTGCCCGTGGAGGGGTGGTTGAACAGTAACCGGTGGAGTAGCGCGCGGTGGAGGCTGGATCAACAGGAGCCCGTGGAGGCTGGAGGAGGTCGGTGGTAGCCCGTGGAGGCTGGAGGAGGTCGACGGTGGAGATGAACAGTATCCCGTGGAGTCCCGTTTTGCGGTACGCCACACCCTCCCGATGAACAGGACCCCCGTTTAGACCGTAGCGCTCCAACACAAGTCCGTTTCGTCTGTTTTGCGGTACGCCACACCCCTCCCGATCAACAGGACCCCTGTTTCGACCGTAGGAGGTTTGTTTCCTCTATTTTGCGGTACGCCAGACCCCTCCCGATCAACAGGACCCCGTTCCGAACGTAGGAGGTCTATTTCCTCCGTTGTGCGGTACATCAGGCCTCGTTTCCATCGCCTGTTCCGTCCAAGCCCTCCCGATGAACAGGACCACGCATTCCGTTCCGACCCAGCCGGTTGGCTCCCACGCGTTCCGTTGCCTCCCGATGAACACGACGCATTCCGTTGCCTCCCCATGAACACGACGCATTCCGTTGCCTCCCCATGAACACGACGACGACATTGTTTCTCCGTTCTGACCCAGCCATGTACACGAGCCCTGACCGTACGTATGCGCGAGTAGGCGTTCGAGACTCCGCCCGTATGTACACATACGTTGCCGTATTTTCTTTCTTGCACCCTGGCCGCTGTACGTACGCGTACATGCTATGTGCGACCCTCTACTACGACACGTACGCGCCTCTACTACGACACGTGCGCGCCTCTACATCCACCAGTATATATGTATGTACACGTTCGCGGCCAGAATGACAACGCTACGTATGCTTCGACCAGGTGGGTCCCGACTGTCAGGCACTTCCTTGCGTGCGAAGATGTAGCTGGTGGGTCCCAGCAGTCAGGGGGGTGAATCGTTTTTTTGCATGGACGCACTTCCTTGCGTGCGAAGATGTAGCTGGTGGGTCCCAACAGTCAGGGGGGAGAATCGTTTTTTTTGCCCGGACACACTTCCTTGCGTGCGAAGATGTAGCTGGTGGGTCCCAGCAGTCAGGGGGAAACGTTTTTTTGCGAAATATGATGGCCCGTCCGGTGGGTCCCCGCTGTCAGGTGGAGGAATCATTATTTTGCGCGTAATAAGGAGGCACTTCCTTGCTGCGGCCATGGACCCAGCTGTCAGCCTCTCTACGTACAATCCACGTCCGATGGAAATTGTTCCTTGACCACGTTGACCACGCCGCGCTGAGAGCACCACGGCGGTGGACGACGGCAAGGACTAGGAAGGGGACAACTCGGAGCCAGGGAAGACACAATAGTGGATGCCCACGCGAAGAGGAGTACGAGGGTTCACTAGTTCGGCTACGGTGTGAGGCTGCTGTTGCCGCAGAATAACAGGGGGTGTGGGTGAGTAGAGGGATGGCCTGGCCAGTGGTGGGAGTAGTAGGGGGCGGTGAGGCCTCCGCGGCATCACAGCCGGCCACGGGAGGCAGCACGCGACACGACCGACGCTGGTTTGGGCGGATGGAGCAAGAAGACCAGAGGTTGAAGAAGCACTACGGCCGTTGGATGAACATCGTACGGTAACAGGAGCTAGAATCGTTCATATTGACTAAGTTGACAAAGCCCTCCGTCCCCGTCAACTTGGTAGGCCCACAAGTCAGCCTCCCACTATGCTGTGTTCCAGCTGGCAGGGGGAATATTAATTTTTGTGTGCGTAATAAGGAGGCACTTCCTTGCGTGCGAAGATAGCTGGTGGGTCCGACATGTCAGCGGGGGGCATGTTATTTTCGCGAAATACAGAGGCCCTTCCGGTGGGTCCCAGATGTCAGGTGGAGGAATCATTATTTTGTGCGTAATAAGGAGGCATTTCCTTGTGTGCGGGCGTGGACCCAGCTGTCAGCCTCTCCACGCACAGTCTATTTCCAATGGTGTCATTCGTTGACCATGTTGACCATGCCGCGCCGAGCGCATCCAAGGTGATGGACGACGGCGAGGCCCCGGACAACAATGAGCCGGAGATGGGAAGACACGGGAGTAGAGTCGCAGACAGAGAGGTGTACGAGGGTTAACTGGTTCTAGTGCAGTGTGGTTTGGCAGTCGGTGGAGAAGAATAGGAGGTATGGAGGGGTGGAGAGATGGCCTGGCCAATGGTGGAGTTTCGCTTCATAGCGAAGTGTGCTAAGCAGAGCTGCTAGCAGCAGGAGGCGGGAGGTGGTCCCGGCGGCACTGGAGGAAGAAGACGAGAGATTGAAGACGGATGCCGGTCATTGGATGTAAATCTAATGGCTAACATGTCAGAATAATTTGTTGACTAAATTGACAACGACTTGCGTTGGCTTCGACCTATTGGCCCACATTTCAGCCTTAAAAAATGTGGCACGTATTCAACCCATTTTTTCAGAATTTACAGCCTTTTTTTGCATGGTAGAATTTACAGTCAATTTGATCTTTTTTTAATTAGAACCATTAGCTGGGCTGGGTGAACAAATAATGTAGCGTCCATGCGGCCCATTTATTTTATTTCCTAAAAAATTATAGGCCATTTGCTCTTTCTCGAAATACACGATTTTGTTGGGCTAATTCTAATTATAATGTTGGGTTGGGCCAGCAATGTTATCAAAAAATAAAAAGGGGCTGAGCATTTTGTTATAAATATATTTAAGTAATAAGTGATATTATTACATTCGTCCTTAAATCTTACCAAGCTTTTGTACACAATCATTAGGATTTTCGTGCCAAAACAATCCAGGATTTTATTTGTTAAGAAATTATTTTTATAAGTTAATAAGATGTGGGATATTGTTTTCTTACATATGTAAGTATCTGTTAAATATATGATGACAATAAAAATAATATATAATAACATATAAAATAATTTAAATATATATAATATAGTTAGAAGGGAAACATAAGTTGGACCTGGCGTTCCTATTCTTATATAGAAAAATAGAGAAGACCTCTGCGTTTTCTTCAAAAAAATACATAAATTTGGTTGCCAAAAATAAAACCTCGGATGGGAGGTACATAGGCCGGTCGATACATGATGGCCCTAAGAAAATACAAACAGGCCTATGGACCTCCCATCCGAGGTCGTGGGTTGCGCATGTTAAAAATGAAAGCCTAGACGGGGCAGCCCAAAACCACGTCCAACACTTGCCAAAACTTCGTCCCTCGTTTTCTCTGTGTTTCGCACACTCGACATTGTGTGGGCATTTTGACTGTGCATCATATGAAGATGTGCTATGCATGAATGTTGATCAACATGATGTTAACTGGCTGGTAGTTCCATTTTCAACCATGAATAAAACTTCCAACATGATGTTAACCCTTTTTGAAAAGGCCGTGTTAATATAAATGCTCTGCCTCTGAAAGTTGTAGTTTGTTATCTAAAACTGAACTTGCAGCTTCTTATCTGAAACTGAACTTGCAGTTTCTTCTCTGAGAATCACATTGTCTACACTTTTATACTCCTATGAAACTACATTTTTAAGTGCTAAAAATAGATCTCTAGAATTCATAAAATACTTCATATGCTCGATACTGCAAATATGAAATTCAAAAGACATTCATATATGAAAGTACTCCCAAAATACAGAACACAAAACACAATTCACAACCTGCAAATACTGACAACCCTAAGCTCCTCGTGACAATTCACAACCTGCCCGACTATTGGGCTGAGGGGGGGGGGGGCAGCCCCCTCCTATTCCTCGGCGGCAGACAGCAGCCCCATGAGACGATGTGAACGGCGAGGGAGACGATGGCGGGGAAGCATCGTCGGGCCAACTGCTTTTCTCCTCTTGCAGTTGGGTTCGGTCGACGAAGACTCCACCGGCTCGCTCTGGCAGGACACCCTCACAAACGGCACCCTGTAGATGCTCGATCCTTCAATCTCTGGTGGATGCTCCATCTGGGATCGATACTCCCACCACCGCTCCCCCACGATCGGATTCGGTGAATCTGTTTGCTCCATGGCCCAGAGGAGCAGCTCTATGTACTCCGGCGCGACTCCCTCCGGGAGTACCGCCGCCCTTTCGCTCTGTTGCAGATATTTGGCCATGGATGTCGCCGTCGCCACTAGTTGGTCCTTGTTGTCAAACCAAGACTGTATCTCCAACATCCTAGCTAGCTTCACAGGGTCGCCTTCTGCGATCCTCACATATCGGTTGTACTCCTCCATCGATCTACTTCTCCATAGCACCTTCACTCGCTGGCGGTGGTTTTTGAATGGAAGAGGAGAGGAGCAGCGCTGGTTTTGGATTAGATCGGGAGAGGAGCGACGCTGGTTTTGGACTGGAACAGGAGAGGAGGGGCGGTGGTTTCTAGATGGAAGAGGAGAGGAGTGGCGCTGCATTTAGATTGGAACGGGAGAGGAGTAGCGGTGGTTTAAGAGGAGAAGAGCGATGCTGGTCTTGGAAGTATTTTTTTGTTGTTTTGCGTATTTTGGGTCAAAGTTTGACCACGTATTGTATTTGACAAGCAAAATGTGAATGCATGTCACCAAAAATTGTATCATTTGGTTCGTATTTGAATGTACTTTCAAATTATATTATTTTTGCAACGTATAACATATATTTTATGTGCGAAAATCATGGTCAATTATGACCCAGAATAAAAGGGAGACTAGTTAATGTGGGGTCGCTTTCTTAATTGAAGGGTAAATTGATTTAGATTTAGATCCAGTCACAGCGCGCAGGCCCTCTCGTCCAATCCTAAATCGCTGCCGCACGCTCCTCTCCCTCTTCTCCATTGCAAAACCACCTCCTCTCCTCTCCGTCATCTCCATTCCAAAACCACCGCCTCGCCTCTCCCTTTTCTGATCTTCTCCATTGCAAAACCACCTCCTCTCCTCTCCATCATCTTCATTCAAAAACCACCATCTCGCCTCTCCCTCTTCTTATCTTCTCCATTACAAAACCACCTCCTCATGCACGTGGCCCGGAGGCGCAGTTGTCGTCATTTTGATCTGAAGCGCCGGATTATAACATATAACACGAAAAATGCCACATGACAAGAAATCATAACCTCACTGCCCAAAGGAGACAACATGAATCCCGACGGACAAACTAGACGAGGAACAAAGCTCAAATTAAAGATAAACTCGTAGAAAAGGGGTCCGTCGATAGATGTCCTAATTAACATAGCCGGCTTGACCTAGATGGCAGCCGAGTAGTCACTGTTCGTGCATGTGCCCCCAATGACTAGCCCAACTCAGTTGTCGCTGTTTAACCCTCGCAGTGATCCGAAGCACATGACACCTAATTTTGCGAGATGACAAGAAACCTTTTTTAGATTTCTCACCACAACTACAGCCATGTACAACACAACCTGCACGATATGTAGACGATAGCCAATCCAGGCGTGTCTGCTGGAGTTTGGTCACATGCATGGACGAACTGATCTTCCGTGTCTTGCAGGGATCGTCCAGGCACCAACGTAGTACAACACTTCTCTAGTACTATTGCTCGTATCCCTCTTCTACTAAGTCACCCGACTTGTGGGCCAGGGAGTGTGCCTATGGTTGGTTCTCAATTATCGTCTCACATGTGTGTGCAAATGCAATATGATGCGCGTTCCATTCGGAGAGCAGCGTGCCAGACCGACCGACCGTCTGGGGTGCGACGCGAACGCGACGGGCGTGCTGTATACTCCGTACATGCGTACCGCCGTTTTCTAGATGCTTTGCTCCATGGCGCGGGTGCGGGGCGGGGCTTTTCCTGCGCGGTAGGCAGCGGGGCGGTTCCGCCTAGTCGGTTCGACAGAGACGCGAGAAGACGAGGGAGTAGGCTGCTGCAAATGTAGGGCTGTGTGATTTGACAGCGAGTTACTGCTGGATAGGTGGGGCCCCGTGATTTAACTTGCCATTATCATTTTAACTGCGGCGCTACGACCGGCGTGAGTCTCCCGATTCCTGACCACCTCCATTACGAAGAAAGATATAGAGAGGAGTAAAAAAATACACTTATAGCCAACCTTGTTGTAGTATGAGTGACTAAGTGATGACTATGTATGACATGCCAACATCAGATAGCCTAACGCACCGTGTTAAATCTCTGAGGGCGCGACCGCGCGAGCGACGCGATGGTCGTGGTAGGCGCGACCATGATACGGGCTGCTGGCAGCCCTTGGATCTGAGATCAAACGGTCGCATGCTAAGTTGCTGAAAATTTGCAGAATAACCCTCCAGGATAGGATATTCACCCATAGGTCTAGAATCACGCCATGCAACCGTTCGATCTCAGATCCAAGGGCTCTCGGAAGATCAAGAAGGTTCGGAGCGACAACAGAACGGAGTTCAAGAACGCAAATGTAGACACCTTTCTTGACGAAGAAGGGATTGCACATGAGTTCTTGGCTACGTACACACCTCAACAAAATGGAGTCGTTGAGAGGAAGAACTGGACTCTTATCGAGATGGCAAGAACGATGCTTGATGAGTACAAGATGCCAAAACACTTTTGGGCGGAAGCGGTTGAGACAGCTTGTCATGCAACAAATCGCTTGTATCTTCACAAGCTACTCGGCAAGACGACATACGAGCTCCTCACCGGTAACAAACCCCAAGTTGGATACTTTCGAGTATTCGGCTCAAAGTGCTACATTCTTGATAAGCATCATCGTTCTAAATTTGCTCCTAAGTCTCATGAAGGTTTCCTACTTGGTTATGGCTCAAACTCTCACACATACCGTGTCTACAACAATTTCACCCGAAAGGTTGAAGAAACGGTAGATGTGAAGTTTGATGAATCTAATGGCTCACAAGTAGAGCAATTGCCAATTGATGTAGGAGACAAAGATCCCTCGGAAGCAATCCAAGACTTGTCTATTGGCAAGATTCGTCCAACGGAGATGAAGGAGAGTACCTCGTCCGTCCAAGTGGAAGCTTCTACCTCACGACAAGGTGAACCAAGAGTTGATAAGGAAGCATCCATGAGTGGGACACACCAAGATGAAGAAAACGAGGAAGTGCACCAAGACGAACGTCAACAACCTCCTTCTCCACCACGACAAGAGAACGACAACCTAACAATGAAGAAGGCCAAGAAGAAGAACAAGATGAAGAAGATGTTCAACCAAGACCCAAGCAAAAGCTTTCATGAGTTCGAGCAAGAATTGCTAAAGATCATCCCGTGGAGCAAATCTACAATGATATCCAAACCGGGAGAATCACTCGCTCTAAAACTCGTTTGGCTAACTTTTGTGAACATTACTCATTCATCTCTAGCATTGAACCTATGAAGGTTGAAGAAGCATTGGATGATCCAGACTGGATAAACGCTATGCATGAAGAGCTACACAACTTTGAGAGGAATCAAGTGTGGACATTGGTCGAGAAGCCCGACAACAACCACAACATCATCGGTACCAAATGGGTGTTTCACAACAAGCAAGATGAAGATGGACAAGTGGTTCGCAACAAAGCACGTCTCGTCGCCCAAGGCTACACACAAGTCGAAGGTATGGACTATGGTGAGACATATGCTCCCGTTGCTAGACTTGAGTCCATTCGCATTTTACTTGCTTATGCTAATCACCATGATATCACTTTGTACCAAATGGACATTAAAAGTGCTTTTCTAAATGGTGAAATTGAGGAGGAAGTTTATGTTAAGCAACCTCCCGGCTTTGTCAATCCTAAGAAACCTAATCATGTCTACAAACTTCACAAAGCCCTTTATGGTCTTAAACAAGCTCCTAGTGCATGGTATAAATGCTTGACCAAGTTCCTTATTGAAAAAGGCTTTGAAATTGGAAAAATAGATTCTACTCTTTTTACTAAAAGGGTTAATGGAGAACTATTTGTATGCCAAATTTATGTCGATGATATTATATTTGGATCAACTAACCCTCATTTTAGTGAAAAGTTTGGGAAGCTAATGTCGGAGAAGTTTGAGATGTCTATGATGAGTGAACTCAAATTCTTTCTTGGTTTGCAAATCAAGCAAACTGAGGAAGGCACCTTTGTCTCTCAAATGAAGTACACCAAGGACTTATTCAAGAAGTTCAATATGCAAGAATGCAAAGGTATGACTACACCCATGCCTACTAGTGGACATCTTGATTTGACCAAAGATGGTGAACCGGTTGATTAAAAAGTTTACCGCTCTATGATTGGTTCATTGTTATATCTATGTGCTTCACGTCCCGATATCATGCTAAGTGTGTGCATGTGTGCACGATATCAAGCTGCTCCTAAGGAATGTCATCTTAAGGCCGTGAAGAGGATAGTGAGACGCTTAATACATACACCAAATTTTGGCATTTGGTATCCAAAGAGGGCTTCCTTTGATCTTGTTGGCTACTCCGACTCGGACTATGCCGGTGACAAGGTTGATAGAAAGTCCACCTCGGGTACTTGTCAATTCCTTGGTAGATCTCTTGTGTCTTGGTCTTCCAAGAAACAAAACTTGGTATCCTTATCCACCACCGAAGCGGAATACATTGCCGCTGGTTCATGTTGTGCTCAATTACTTTGGATGACCCAGACTCTTAAAGATTATGGGATATATGTGAAACATGTTCCATTACTTTGTGACAATGAAAGTGCTATCAAGATTGTTCACAATCCCGTGCAACACTCTCGAACTAAGCATATTGAAGTTCGTCATCATTTCATTCGAGATCACGTTGCTAAGGGTGACATAAACCTTAAGCATGTTCACACCAATAAGCAATTAGCGGATATATTCACTAAACCACTTGATGAGAAAGTGTTTTGCAGGTTAAGAGGTGAATTGAACATCATTGATGCTTCGAACTTGGAGTAGGAACTCCATTGGATACATGCAAGACTTGAGCTTACGACTAATCACTTGATATTTCTCCTATGATGATTATCTTATGTCTTGAAAATTTGCATCTTGCATGTTATCTAACCCTTGTAGGTACTTGGATGAATCTAATTCTATGAGATTGCAACTCACTCACATCTTGAGCAATCTCTACATCACCAAGTCTCTACACAATGGTGGTTGATGACAAGGAAGCACGAAACCTTTCAAACATATCCTTTGACAAATTCTATGTTGAGTTTCATGATTGTCATGTTGGATACACGAGTGCTCTTCCTTGCGAAAACTAACCCATGTAGGTAGATGAACTCAAAATCCAAAGGGTGCTCCCAACTCTTGATGGGCTATATCAACCTTGAGCAACCCACACAAGTTCAACTACATGATCAAGATCAACACCGCCACCCAAGGTATGTTATTCCATCTTAGAGTAGCTTTACTCCAAGTCATGAGTCAAAGCAACTCGACAAGATGTGAATACATCAAGATACTTAAACGAAAAATGGTAACCCCATTTTGAGCTTAAACGATGAGTATGACCTATGATCAAGTGATCTCACTTGACTCCTAAGTCAATATACTCTAACATAGGTGACTTTGTCACCGTCCAACTCTAGATGAAGTTCTCTTGTGTTCTTTTCTGTGTTCTTGCATTTGTCTCATGCATATGTGTTTCCCCTTTCAAAAAAAACTTCATCTAGATCTTTTAGTTTCTTTTCTTTGCTTTTTGTTCTGCATTTTCTGCATCCAATTCATTGCAAATCTTTGTGAGATATTATTTGTCCAGTGAGCTGAGGTGACAAGTGTTTTTCTCTGTGATGAACTCGGTTCCACCGGTTTCATGTCTCCGGTCTAGCCGAAGATTTTCGGAGCAACCGAAGCATACAACTCGGTGACACTGATTTCACTACAGGAAAAACATTTTGCCATTTATTCCTGCTTTATTCTTGATCCAACTCCACTCAATGAATCGTGTCCTCTGCAAGCATCACATTTACCTTAATGCTTTGTACTGTGATTCAAGGACCGAACCCATTCACAACAAATTCCAGAAGACCTTTCTTGGAAATTGATGTCAAAGGTGGAGAGAGAGATCACATCAAAGCTTAATCATATCTCTAGGGGGAGGGAATACTCCAGGAAAGAGTAATCTTCAAGGATCCCAGATGCTTGATGTTCAAGAGGAGAGATGCCACATGTCTTCTTGGGGGAAAGACATGTTCATATGTGCTTATTTGCATTAGCTCTGTTAATTTGTTTCTTTGAGCTCTATTTTTCTGTTCCCTATCTTCTCCCAGTATCCCATGCTAGATTCAGGTGGAGCAAGACATCCAAGGGAAAGAAATTTATTAAATTCATTGCATATCTTTCTCTTTGGGGACATGTCAATATCTATCGTGGTACTCTATACTCACTCTACATGTCATCCCAGTATTGGTACTCTTGTGGTTTCTTTTGTTTGCTCTAGCTAGTGGGTGCATCTGTGTTATCTAACCTTGTTTACGCATGATAGTCATGTATATGAGAAATTCTTGCTGATGTACATATTTTTTGCAAGAAGGACTCATGGGCATGAAGGTACATTTCCCATATTCATATCTTTTGCCCTGATGCATATAGCCAAGATACATGTAACACATTGCTACTCTGTCATGGTTATGCTCTCACATGCTTCTATATTCCATATTCACATGATTGCATACATGTAGGGGGAGCCTATGCTTGTTACATGTCTTTCCAAAGCTTTACTTGCTATTCTCTATATCTTTATCTAAAGCTTTGATGTATGTTGCCATCAATTACCAAAAAGGGGGAGATTGAAAGCACAAGTGCTCCCTGGGTGATTTTGATAATTAATGACAACATATCTCTTGTTGGACTAATACTTTTACCTAGTATGTTTCAGACAAGTTCAACAAATTAAGTGGCATGGACTAAAGGATGTGGAACCCCTTCAAGATGCTAAGGACAAATGATTAGCTCAAGCTTCAAGATCAAGACTCTACATTTTCTATTTTAGTGATCCAAGATCACATTGAGTCTATAGGAAAAGCCAATACTATCAAGAGGGGATGAGGTGTTGCGTAATGGCTTGCTTGCTCAAAGTGCTTAGTGATATGCTCCAAAACCCTCAACTACCTTACCCACATCCACATATGACCTAAACCAAAAGTCAAACTCGGCCCCACCGATTCTTTTATCCGGCGCCACCGAGTTCAGATGTCATAGCCACTGCCACAAACCCTAGGCAAATCGGTTTCACCGATAGGGATCTCGGTCTCACCGAGATGTGATTGTAATCTCTTTGTGTATGTCCATTACCAAAATCGGTCCCACCGAGATTGAGCAATCGGTACTACCGAGATTACAATGCAAACTTTCTGGTTAGCTTATTACCAAAATCGGTCCCACCGAGTTTGTGTAATCGGTCTCACCAAGTTTGCCTGACCAACTCTTTGGTTAGCTTATTACCAAAATCGGTCCCACCGAGTTTGTGTAATCGGTCTCATCGAGATTACGTTATGCCCTAACCCTAACCATATCGGTCCTACCGAAAATCCTAATGGTCACTAGGTTTGCTAAATCGGTCCGATCGAGTTTCTCAATTCGGTCTCACCGAGATTGGTAAATTGTGTGTAACGGTTAGTTTTTGTGTGGAGGCTATATATACCACTCCACCCACCCTTCATTCGTGGAGAGAGCCATCAGAACATACCTACACTTCCAATACACATTTTCTGAGAGAGAACCACCTACTCATGTGTTGAGGCCAAGATATTCCATTCCCACCATATGAATCTTGATCTCTAGCCTTCCCCAAGTTGCTTTCCACTCAAATCTTCTTTCCACCAAATCCAAATCCTGTGAGAGAGAGTTGAGTGTTGGGGAGACTATCATTTGAAGCACAAGAGCAAGGAGTTCATCACCAACACACCATTTGTTACTTCTTGGAGAGTGTTGTCTCGTAGATTGGCTAGGTGTCAATTGGGAGCCTCCGACAAGATTGTGGAGTTGAACCAAGGAGTTTGTAAGGGCAAGGAGATCGCCTACTTCTTGAAGAACTACCGCTAGTGAGGCAAGTCCTTCGTGGGCGATGGCCATGATGGGATAGACAAGGTTGCTTCTTCGTGGACCCTTTGTGGGTGGAGCCCTCCGTGGAATCGCGCAACCGTTACCCTTCGTGGGTTGAAGTCTCCATCAACGTGGATGTACGATAGCACCACCTATCGGAACCACGACAAAAACATCCGTGTCTCCAATTGCGTTTGAATTCTCCAAACCCTTCCCCTTACATTCTTGCAAGTTGCATGCTTTACTTTCCGTTGCTCGTATACTCTTTGCATGCCTGCTTGATATGTCTTGTGTTTGTTAAACTTGTGCCAAAACTCCACTTCAACTTAAAGAAATTAAAAACTGCAACTTTTGGTACTTAGTGTCTAATCACCCCCCTCTAGACACCTCTTCTCGATCCTTTCACCATGGCAATGACGGACGAAGAAGAAGCACTTATGAGGAGGAAAGGTAGAGTAATTTTCGGTTAGGTAGTTCCCCTTTTTATAACCTAAGTACTAGCACTAGTACTAATACTTGCATAGTGGGAACACATTTAGGTTTGGTAGGTACTAGTAGGTGTGAGCAGGCTTTCGAATGTGATGGGAACAAGGTAAAGATTAATTGATGGGTTTTTGGTTTCGAGGCTCAAAATGGCTCCCGATGAGTTTAGCGGAACATAAATTTCAAGTACTACACTTCTCAAATGCGTAAATATTATGTTACTGTCAAAAATTGGCACAAAATACGAAGGAGACCAATGGAAGTACTACTAGCAACCCACGATTTAACTACTCGCATGCGTGCAGTGGAGTAATAATGTCTTTCTTCTGCCCTCACGTCCACTCAATTTGCATGTGCTGTATTAATTGACCATCAATGAAGTGAACGACTTTACACGCGTCAAATTATCACATGGGGTGGATCTTGGTACAAAATTGCGTCCGCCCGTGTACCCGCGTGTGTGTGCGAGGGAATGAGTGCGTGCGTGGCATGCGTGCACATCTTCGCTTCGTGCATGTACCGCCAGTATGGCTCAGGGAGGACGAGTACATTCTTCTGGAACCAGCAGCACGTCACTGTGATCAATCCACGCAAGGAGGTCGCGACAACGCCTCCACATGTGCCACATGGCTTCATGAACTGTAAGAGAGACACTGTGTAGCGTGCCATTGGTATTCTAATTTACGTGTTTTGCACATACTCGAAGTACTAGTAAGGTAGACGTGCATTGCACACATCAGATTTTGCAACCAAATTATGAATAAATACCACACTATAGCATGTAAGCTCTGAGTCATATATGCCTGATGTAGCCCTTCGTTTAATTCTTATAGTTCATCTCATTCAAAATCAATTAGTTTTTATAAAAAAGCTAAGAACGTCGGAATAGGAAAAACATGGGATTATAGTGGAATGTCGTCTTGAATCCTACAAGATTGTACAAGTGTTTGATTGTGCACAGAAAAAACGCAGAATTCTTTCAAAGAGGTTTGAGTGGATGGGATGTTTCCTATGAAATCTAGTGCAAATGAATCATATGGAAAAATTCCTATGTTTTACAATCCTACGAATCAAACAACCAAGATAGGAAAAATTCCTAATGATTAGAATCCTCCAAAATTCCTTTGAGAATCCTTTGAATCAAAGAAGCCCTTAATCTATTTTATGATTCATGGAATTGTGCGTTGTGAAGCATAAAGTAAAAACAAATAATGGAAATTCAACTAGAAAAAAAGTTTGGGCAGTTATGATACGGAAGATTCTAGAACGAAAGAGAACCACTGTTGTTTTGAGGTTTGTGCATTATGCTTAAGTTCAACCATGGAGTCTGCTAGATTGTACATGTGGCAAAATCTGGTGGGGGCTAGAAGATGGTGCAAGGGGCTGAGTGGAGGGAGACTATGAAGGAATGCACAAGTGTGAGATCGATATTTAGAGAGAGGGGGCGAACACGTGCACCGTTGCACGCAGTGGCGGAGCCATGAAAAATAAATGAGCTAGGGGGCCAAGCATTGCTAATCCTTTACGAGGAGGGTCAATTCATGAACTTAAACCATTTTTAGCAGCAATTGTCTAATGATCACATTCATATTAGCCTCGATATATAGTGATGTTAGGGGGGAGGGGGGCAGGACCCTTACCGCCCCTGTCTTCGCCATTGTGCACGCGTCTGAGAGATGAAGCAGAAGGCATGGATGATGAGAGGGGGACGTTGGATATATAATTAATGTGGGTGTATTAGATATATATGTTAATCCTATATAGAGAGGTATAGATTGATCGATGTGGACGTGGGAAAGAGGATGACACCTCACTGGATATATCGATTGATCGGTTTGTGTGGAAAACTATGAAATACCTAGCTATATACACACATACATAGAGGAACACTGATCGTTGCACATGCACGCGTGAGAGATATAAGAATGCTCGATATGATGGAGAGGGGGATGTGTGTGGGTGTGTGCCTTCATGGGAGACCGACCTGAAGAAAAAGATTGCATCCGTGCGATGGATAATGCCGACTGGTAGTGTGTGTGCATGCATGTATGAAAGAAAGTTAGTGGTACAATTATAAAGAGAAGACTACTGTGTGGGTGTAAAAGAATAGGTGAGGTCATAATCAATGTAAAGTTGAATTCAAATATTTGAATAAGAGATCCTGATGTTTGAAACCCATGCATGCATGAATATAACGGAGATCTGTGCAGTGTGGTTTGGAAACGAGCATGTTGTAATGTATACACATTGAACAAGGTTAGACTGATTTGAATTTGAGATACCGATGGCAGACATCATTTGGCCACGTCGCATCCGTGCATGGACACACTATTCTAATTGGAGATGATGGGCGGCTTTCGCATCACATATCTATATCTATACCCCTATATATATATATTATATTTTATATTTTTTATATTGTGTGCGGGTAACTTTAACTTTGAAAGATGGTAGTTGGATGAGGCGAATCCGATGGTCCAAAGATGGCAAATTTGAGCACTACTGGCCATTGGATATCATCTAGATTCCACCAGATTTTGCCACATGTATAATCTAGAAGACTCCATGGTTGAACTTAAGCATAATGCACAAACATCAAAACACAAGCACTTCTTATTTGTTCTAGAATCTTCCGTATCAGAATTGCCCAAATGTTTTTCTACATGATTTGCCATCATTTGTTTTTACTTTATGTCTTACGACGCACAATTCCATGAATCTTAAAATAGATTAGCTTTCTTATAAAAACTAGATGATTTTGAATGAGATGAACTATAAGAATTAAACGAACATCTACATCATGCATATATGACTCAAAGCTTGCATGCTATAATGTGGTATTTATTCATAATTTGGTTGCCAAATCTCATGCGTGCAATGCCTGTGTACATTACTCTAGTCTAAATGGTGTTTGTGTGTGTGTTGTGCGTGTTGAGGTGCAAATTGTCTTTTTTTGTGTACACGTTAAGCTTGTTCTTCCGAAATTTCAAGCCGCGCCTTGTTATGCCGAAAATTCAAGGTAACGTCTTTGTCTATCATGCTGCGAAACTCCCGCCTCTTCAACTCGCGCCTTGTTAGCCCGAAATATTTAAGATATATCTTTGTCTCGTTGTGCTCCGACAACTCCCTACATCTCAACCCGCGCCTTGCTATTCCGAAATTACAACACGCGTGAAAAGTCCCACCTCCTGTGAAATCCCGACACGCGAAATGCCCATGGTACCCCTGAACCGAAAGAACCGCCTCAAATCGGTGGGGGTACTTTCATAACTTATCCCACATTTCGGACAAGCGCGTCTCTAAGCCATGGTTCCCCACTGCCATCCCATCCGCCCACCCATTCGTACACCGAGGCCGTGAAAACCCGCGACGAAACCCCACACCCTGCTCCGTCCGCCACCCAGCCGGAGCCTCTTCCCCGACGACGTCGTCCACAGCAACACCTCGACGTCCCTCATCCACCATACCGGATGAGGATCCGTCGTCGATCTCATCGTCCCGCCGGTTCAGCCACCGCGTCCTCCATCTCCAAGGAGCTGCTCCGTCGTTCCCCTCGTCTTTCGCGCCACCTCCATTCCCACACCGCCATCTTCACCTACACCATCGGAAGAGCATCATCATCACTGTTTCCTTGGATGAAGCTGCGGCCTAATCGGCGCCACCAAAGAGGTTGTACACTAATCGCCGCATTTTCTTCTTGATTCGATCTCATGGTACTGCCGGCGCTCGGTCCCAAGCCGACACGGCGCGGCTCCATCCACGGCGGCGTCGCCGGCCACTTCCTGCACGGCGTCGCTCCCTCGGCGGTGACGTCCACATCAGTAGGAGCTTCTGCTGCTTTAGCTCTCGCTTGCACTGCTGCTCTGCTCTTGCTCTCGGTCCCCTGCCTGGTCTGCTCTTGCTATTGCTCTTGCTCGCGCTGCTGCTCTCGCTCTTGCTCTTGCTTGCGATGCTGCTCCGATTTAGCTACACTTCAGTCGACT
>NC_041392.1:216441155-216518287 GCF_002162155.2 Triticum dicoccoides | reverse complement strand
GATGGTCGGGGCGGCAGACCAGCGGTGGGGAGTGTTTTCGGGGCGGGCGGGGCGGCGCACTGCTGGCCGCGGGCGGCGGGGGGCTGCTGTTTGGCCGGTGGTGGCTGGCGGCTCAGGGGGGGTGGAGGTTGAAGATGAACCGCAGGCCCTTGATTTCGTATCCAACGACTGCAAAATCGACTGAGCAGAGATGAAAAAGTCAGTCGACCGACGTGTAGCCTCACCTTGCTAGTGCGTTCAGTTTCGACATCAAAATTCAGTTTCGACAGCAAAATTCAGTTTTGATAGTTAAGTTCAGTTTCGACAGTTACGTTCAGTTTCGACAGTGAAATTCAGTTTCGACAGTGAAATTCAGTTTTGACAGTTAAGTTCAGAGATGAGCGGCTGATGTATTTTACATCTAGCACTTTGTGGTTATGTATTTTACGTCATGTATTGGAGATGCTATTAGAATTCCACTCAGGTTAACGTTGTTCGTTGTCTCTCTTGTCCTGCTTCAGCCTCGACGTCGTACAACTCACCGGAGCAGCTCCAACGACGAAACCCTCCATCACAACGGAGCAGTACCTCGGGCTCCATCTCCAGACGCCTAAGATCTTCTTCCCCTCCTCCGACAGCCAAGTCAGCCGGAGCATCCTCACTGGCCAACCCAATCACGCTGAGATCGACATGGCTTCGCCAAAGAGGTTGTACACTTGTTGCATCTCTTTTTTACTCTACATGTTATATATATTGTCCACTGAGCACTCGTAGTAACGAGAAATACGATTATTTTATCCTACTATATGACAAGCAGTGAGGTACCAGGCAACTTAGCTATCCGTGATGGACTCTCTTGAACGCCATCATTATTTATCTTTGCGCGTTTGAGCTATGCATTTGTCGATGGGCCTGGGAGTTGAGCCAGTATGGCAGTGGCCTGGGTCCAACGTAATAGAAGTAGCACAAAAACATTTTTTTAGTGTAGGATTTTCCTTGCTCAAGCATGCCTACTAGAATTGCCAGTGATTGAAAGGAAAAGTGAATGAAAACCATCGGAATTGGAAAGTTTCCTATGGTACTACTTTTCATGAATTTGGTGCAAAGGAATGGAGCAAAGAAAAACTGTAGGATTTGTTCCTTTAGTGTCTCCTTGAAAGAAAAACCATAGGAATTCTAATTTCCACTTCTCCTCCTTTTCATATTCCTATTCATCAAGCACAAGACTAAGAGATAGTAGCATAATAGCATTATAACCGTACATTTTCTTGTGGTTTGACTTAATCTCACCATGCTTTTTTGCATCCTGTGATCTTCCAATTGTTGTGAGTCAAACACCCAGATTAGCAGAAATCATGTGTTTTTAAATTCTCTGTTTTGCACGTGCATTCCTATCCTATTCCTGTCTATTTCCTATCCCTGCATTGTTAGAATCCTCAAATTCAAACAAGCCCTTACTCAATTACTTTTGTTACAGATATGTGTCAAAGAAAACCTTGTGTGGTCTGTCCTGCTCCTGCGGTGCTGTGTTCCACCCCAGCTCAGCTGCTCCAACGACGAAAGGGTTCACCACAGCAGGGATCCGCTCTCCAGACTGTCTTTCGCCGCCTCAGATCTTCTTCCCCGCCGCCGGCAGCCACGGCAACTGCATTACCATCATCAACTGAGCAGATGACCTTGAGGACTACACGGGTCCGCAAGAGAGGTCACACTCTTCCGTGTTTGCTTATGTTATGCGTCGCTTAATATGATGACATGCTACATTATCATCGTGTTCACCTATTAGACTCCGAGTCAGGTCCAAACTAATGCTGAAACTTGAGTTTTTAAATGGTTGTGGGGTACATATTGGGGCAGCAATTAGTACTATATGTCTACTATTTGGTTAACCTCCGGTGTCTACTATATGTCTACTTTTCCATAGTTTGCTACCATCACTCTGGATTTGTGCATGCACTCCTTACATAATCTCACTATGTTTTATTCCATGCATGCCAGTTATTATACACAATGGAACTGATCATGTAGAGCAAAAGAGACGAGCCTTGTGTGGCAATAAAATTTCATGCAGACGTCGTTCCATGGTGGGCGCAAAGGCAGCCCCCTCCACCCATTTCGGATCGTAATCAAGAGGAAGATAACTGTTCTGAGGGGGATTCAGAAGGAGAAGACCACTCCTATTTACCCCATGAGGTCTTCGCTCTAACTTGGCATGCTGATGTTGCTAATATCATGCATATGGTGCCTTGCATTGCTTACTGTATACATTAAAGATGTCATCTGCTTAGTTTAGACATGCTTTGTGTCAATGCCATCTGTTTAGTTTCTTTATCGTATATGTGAATCATGCAATGCCATCTTGTCTAGCCAGGCATCATATATGTGAATTTTGCAATGCCACCCTGGTTAGATAGTCATCTTATATGTGAATTATATCATGCCATCATTTTTTATTACGTGTTAAATTTGTCAACAATTTTAGTACATTCAATTACTCTTCCTGTGCATCAGCCATTCGGCACGGTCATGGAAAAATCTAGAGTGGAAACAAGGTCTTCAGAGCAGACAATGGTATCTGACGAAGCGCATGTCTTGCTGGTTACCGATAGCTCCTCAGAGGAGGATTCAGAGACAGATGACCAGTCATATTTCCCCCCCGAGGTGCATGCCCTAACTTGGCAGGGAGATGTTGCTCATATCATGCGTATGGTATCTTGCATTGTTATGTCATTTGCTTAGTTTAGACATGCTTTGTGTGAATGCCACCTGTTTAGTGTCTAATTACCATATATGTGAATTATGCAATGCCATCTTGTTGCAAGACATTATATATGTGAATTATGCAATGTTATCTTGTTGCAAGGCATTATGTATGTGAATTATGCAATGCCATGCTGTTTAGGCAAGCGTCATATATGTGAATTATATCATGCCGTCCTTTTTTGTATTTCTCATTGCTTTTGTCGACAATGTTTGTATATTCAACTGCTCTTCCTGTGCATCAGCCATTTGAATTGGTGATGGAGAAATCTGGAGTGAAAACAAGGTCTTCAGAGCAGACAATGCTACCTGCCGAAGCAGATATCTTGCTGGTTACAGATAGCTCTTCAGAGGAGGATTCAAAGGCAGATGGCCAGTCCTATTATCCCCCTGAGGTGTATGCTCAAACTTGGCAGGGTTATATTACTCATATAATGCATATGTTGTATTGCAATGCTTAGTTTTTACATCATATACACAATATTGAATGCGATCTCCTTAATTGACACATCATATATGTGATTGCCCTCTGCTCACTTCCTTAGTATATAAATCATATATTTGAATTATGTCATGCCATGATGTTTACATAGACATCATGTATCTGAATTATGGCATGCCAACCCATTTTCTAAAGACATAATATAGTTATATCATCTCATCCTGTTTACATAGTCATCATATTTTAAGTTATGTCATTCTATTCGTGAATTATATCATGCCATCATGTTTCCATCGACGTCATGTTTGTGATTTATGGCATGCCAACCACTTTAATAGACACATCATATAGTTATATCATGTCATCCTGTTTACATAGTCATCATATTTTGAAGTATGTCATTCTATCCTGTTTAGTTAGCCATCATACATGTGAAATTGTGTCATGCTATCCTGTTTAATTAGCCATAATATATGTGAAATTATGTCCTGCTATTTTGTTTGCTTAGACATCATAAATGTGAATTATTTCATGCCCTGTTTTATTCCCTACTATCCATTGCACCTGTCTATCTTACAATGTCTGTACATTCAATTACTTTTCTTGTTTATCAGCCATTTCAATTGGAGGGAGTGATGGCAGTATCTGTGGGAGTAAAAACACGGTCTTTAGAAAAGATCGTGCTACCTGTCGATGCAGATAGAACCACGGTTGTACTTGCCCAAGAACCAGCCCCACCACACATAACCCACACTCATGCAGATTGTACCCCTACCCAGTTGGACAAAGAACCAGCTACACCCCTTCTAACCCTAACCCCAGCAGATAGACACCCAGTTCCTGTTGACACAACACCGTCTCCACCACAGAGCACCCAAACACGAGCAGTTAGTAAGGCAACTGCAGTGCCCAAATCATGAGGACCACCACTCCGAACCTGAAGTCAACTCTTAAAGCAGAAGAAGAATTGTTCTCAGGTCAGGTTCTGTAGCTATGGTTCATACTACTTTGCTCTTGCATCACTGTATTTACTGATACCAACTAATTTCAAATTTGAAGGATGCAATTGAAACTACAATGGCGCAACAGGTATGTTTTAAACCTGTTTCTTCAACGTGTTTGGCTGTTTGCTGTTGTAACTTGCTCTATGTTGATTTCAGTTTCAATTGAATAAACAGTTATGTTCTCATGCCATGCACATTACAAGTGTTGTTATTGCTGTGTAGTTTCCCACACTTATATTCTGTCTATGCTGCTTTGTCTTAAATAGATATGATTCGAACTGTATCTATCTTGATTTGGCAACATAAACTAGAATGATATAGACCATAGAGTGACCATACTACATAGATATATGTTTGTTTCATGTTGTTATCCTGTCCACCTTACTACTGAACTGGTTTACCAAAATGAGTTTCATATACTACATTGTAAACCTGAGATGTGTTTGTTTGTTTCTCTTTTAGAATGCGGATAAAATATTGGAGAAGAGTACCCTGTTATGCAACGGTAAAGGAAGTAATGCAGATAAGGTTCAAGATAGTGAGACATCCCTGTTGGTCTCCAAGAAAGCTGATAAAAACTATATTGAAGACACTGAGACAACCCCAAAGTCATGTCTTGATGTAGTGCTCGAGTTACTGGCTACCACTTCTGGCACCAGCTCTTTGAACTCGTTGCCTGAATCAGTTCGACTTCTTGAGTCTGAACTTCAAGTTGAAAGACATCGATCAGATGTTAGGCGACAGGAAGCCGAAGGACTGAGGAAGTCCCTGCAGAATTCAGATGCATACTTTTTGGTGCAACAGCAAGCGCTGGAGGACTTAAGCGCCAAACAAGAGAAAGTTAATAAGCTTGCTAAGCATCTTGCCAGCATTATGGGTACCCAAGATATTGTTTCTTGAGCTCTTCTGAAGTGGTTTCAGTTCTGGACTTGTTTTTCTCCGACGTTTATATGCTGCTGTGTTCCCTATATTTGCACTGGTGACGAACTTTGATGCCTAGTGGATGTAACATGTGTAATAGTCGTGATAGCCTAGCATAAGTTGCTTGCTTATTTATTTCCTTGTTGTCTTGTTTATTTGTTTGCTTGTAGTCAGTGCAGTTCTTTTTCTGCGGTTTGCTAGTGGCTGCAATAACCTATTTTTTAAAACTAGGCCACAATAACCATGGGCTAATATTTACTGTAGTGACACTGGGCCTCCTACGGGCCGTAGAAACAGTGGGCCTTCTACGGGCCGTATAAACAGTGGGCCTTCTACGGACCGTAGAAACAATGCGCCTTCTACGGGCCGTAGAAACAATGGGCCTTATACGGGCCGTATGATCGTTGGCCAAACATGGGCCAAACAGACCGCATTCTGGCCGTAAACGGGCTAGAGTTGGAATCGTCCGTTCATGGGCCGACCATAACGGGCCATCGTTAATAGGCCGTATTTGATGATGCTATGAAAACGGCCCAACGTATTAACAGACCACAAACGGGCCGACTGTAAGCACGGGCTGAATTTGGCCCACAAGCAGAAAATGACAGTAACGGGTCATAAGTAAAAGAATGCTAGAAAATAGCCCAAGAATAAATGGGCTGTGAGAAGGCCGAAAGATAACATGGGATGGAAACGGCCCAACAGAATAATGGGCCGTTAATGGGTATAAAGTGATACACTGTTCTTTATGGGCTAGTTTCACCACGGGCCGTTAGTGGGTGTAAAGTGATACACTGTTCATTACGGGAAAGTTTCACCACGGGCCGTTAATAGGCCAAGAGTTACACAGGGCCTCATATGGGCCGAAAGACGTCATGGGCCATACATGGGCCAGAAGTGAAAATGGGCTGGAATCATATTGGATGGCCCAGATGACGCTACTGGGCCTAATTCAAATAGGGCGTAACGGGCCTTGGGTTAGCGGGCTGTAAATGGGCTATATGCGAATAGATCATTAACAGGCTTTCCATGGGCCGGCCCGCCACCTTTTGACCAAGTCAAACGGCCGGCCTTTTCACAGGAATGGGCCTCTGTTGGGCCATGCCACGTGTCGACGTATCATAGGCGCCTTCTGTCCAATGAGTGGATGACATCTGTCCCAGCGATGAGCCGACACGTGTTTCCTCCAGCCAATGATGATTTTACACGTGGAAAATCCCCATTGGTCGGGGCTGTTAATGGGTTATCGGATCCAAAACCCGACCCGATAGCTTAATGGCGTTCCTTACGGTGGATGCCACGTGTCGGTCACCCTTGACAAAAGCACTTCTCTGACGCGCGATTTATCGTCATGGAAGTGGACACTTCCGTGATGATAATTTTGGTAATGTCATGGAACACTTCTACTACAGCACAGGTATGACTATCTTGATTCTGTCATAAAATTGTCATGGATGTACATGCATGACAGAAAACGCGACCTACTGTGACAAACATGTATCATCACGGAAGTGTTTTTTTTGTAGTGTGAATACTGTTAATGCTACCATAGATTGCAAAAGGGATGTTGTTACTATCGGTTTAGACGATATGACTCATGAATTTAATTTCTCTAAATTTAGTAGACAACACCGTGAATAAGAATTACCTAGTAAGGATGAAATTATTGGTCTTGCTTCTATTGCCGTACCTTCTAGTGATCCTTTAGAACAATATTTGCTAGACCATGAAAATGATATGTTTATGAATGAAAGAAGGGAATTAGATGAAGTATTCTTTAAACAGGGACCTATTCTAAAAAACAATTTACCTGTTGAAATCTTAGGGGATCCTCCTCCACCCAAGGGTGATCCCGTGATTGAGCTTAAACCGTTACCGGATACTCCTAAATATGCTTATCTTGATGTGAAAAAGATATATCCTGTTATTATTAGTGCTAACCTTTCAGAGCATGAGGAAGAGAGATTATTGAAAACTCTGAAGAAGCACCGTGCTGCTATTGGGTATACTCTTGATGATCTTAAGGGCATTAGTCCCACTCTATGTCAACATAAAATTAATTTGGAAGAAGATGCTAAACCAGTTCATGATCATCAACGACGGTTGAATCCTAAAATGAAAGAAGTGGTAAGAAAGGAAATACTAAAGCTCCTTGAGGCAGGTATAATCTATCCCGTTGCTGATAGTCAGTGGGTAAGTCCTGTCCATTGTGTCCCTAAGAAGGGAGGTATTACTGTTGTTCCTAATGATAAAGATGAATTGATTCCTCAAAGAATTATTACAGGTTATAGGATGGTAATTGATTTCCGTAAACTAAATAAGGCCACTAAAAAGGATCATTACCCCTTACCTTTTATCGATCAAATGCTAGAAAGATTATCCAAACATACACATTTTTGCTTTCTAGATGGTTATTCTGGTTTCTCTCAAATACCTATGTCAGCCAAAGATCAATCAAAGACTGCTTTTACATGCCCTTTTGGTAATTTTGCTTATAGACGTATGCCTTTTGGTCTATGTAATGCACCTGCTACCTTTCAAAGATGCATGATGGCTATATTCTCTGACTTTTGTGAAAAGATTTGTGAGGTTTTCATGGACGATTTCTCCGTCTATGGATCTTCTTTTGATGATTGCTTGAGCAACCTTGATCGAGTTTTGCAGAGATGTGAAGAAACTAATCTTGTCTTGAATTGGGAAAAGTGCCACTTTATGGTTAATGAAGGTATTGTCTTGGGGCATAAAGTTTCTGAAAGAGGTATTGAGGTTGATAAAGCCAAGGTTGATGCTATTGAAAAGATGCCATGTCCCAAGGACATCAAAGGTATAAGAAGTTTCCTTAGTCATGCCGGGTTTTATAGGAGGTTCATTAAGGACTTCTCCAAAATTTCTTGGCCTCTGACTAATTTATTACAAAAATATATACCATTTGTTTTTTGATGATGATTGTGTAGAAGCATTTGAAATACTTAAGAAAGCATTGATCTCTGCACCTATTGTTCAACCACCTGATTGGAATTTACCCTTTGAAATTATGTGTGATGCTAGTGATTATGATGTAGGTGTTGTTCTAGGGCAAAGAGTTGATAAGAAATTAAATGTTATTCAATATGCTAGTAAAACCCTAGACAATGCTCAAAGAAATTATGCTACTACTGAAAAAAAATTCTCAGCGGTTGTATTTGCTTGTGATAAGTTCAGACCTTATATTGTTGATTCTAAAGTAACTATTCACACTGATCATGCTGCTATTAAATATCTTATGGAAAAGAAAGATGCTAAACCTAGACTTATTAGATGGATTCTCCTGCTACAAGAATTTGGCTTACATATTGTTGATAGAAAGGGAGCTGAGAACCTCGTTGCAGACAACTTGTCTAGGTTAGAAAATGTGCTTGATGACCCACTTCCTATTGATGATAGCTTTCTTGATGAGAAATTAAATGTCATAAATGCTTCTAATACTGCTCCATGGTATGCTGATTATGCTAATTACATTGTTGCTAAGTTTATACCACCTAGTTTCACATACCAGCAAAAGAAAAAGTTCTTCTATGATTTGAGGCATTACTTTTGGGATGACCCACATCTTTATAAAGAAGGAGTAGATGGTGTTATTAGACGTTGTGTACCTGAGCATGAATAGGAATAGATCCTATGCAAGTGTCACTCTGAATCTTATGGAGGACACCATGCTGGAGATAGAACTGCACATAAGGTATTGCAATCTGGTTTTTATTGGCCTACTCTCTTCAAGGATGCCCGTAAGTTTGTCTTATCTTGTGATGGATGTCAAAGAATTGGTAATATTAGTAGACGTCAAGAAATGCCTATGAATTATTCACTCGTTATTGAACCATTTGATGTTTGGGGCTTTGACTATGTGGGACATTTTCCTTCCTCTAATGGATATACACATATTTTAGTTGCTGTTGATTATGTTACTAAGTGGGTAGAAGCTATTCCAACTAGTAGTGCTGATCATAACACTTCTATTAAAATGCTTAAAGAAGTTATTTTTCCAAGATTTGGAGTCCCTAGATATTTAATGACTGATGGTGGTTCACATTTTATTCATGGTGCTTTCCGTAAAATGCTTGCTAAATATGATGTTAATCATAGAATTGCATCTCCTTATCACCCTCAGTCTAGTGGTCAAGTAGAATTGAGTAATAGAGAGCTTAAATTAATTTTGCAAAAGACTGTTAATAGATCTAGAAAGAATTGGTCCAAGAAACTTGATGATGCATTATGGGCCTATAGAACTGCATATAAAAATCCTATGGGTATGTCTCTGTATAAAATGGTTTATGGAAAAGCATGTCACTTACCTCTCGAACTAGAACACAAAGCATATTGGGCTATTAAAGAACTCAATTATGATTTTAAACTTGTTGATGAGAAGAGGCTATTTGATATTAGCTCACTTGATGAATGGAGAACCCCAGCCTACGAAAATGCCAAGTTGTTTAAAGAAAAGGTTATAAGATGGCATGATAAAAGGATACAAAAGCGTGAGTTTAATGTAGGTGATTATGTATTGCTATACAACTCTCGTTTAAGATTTTTTGCAGGAAAACTTCTCTCTAAATGGGAAGGTCCTTACGTTATCGAGGAGGTCTATCATTCCGGTGCCATAAAAATCAACAACTTCGAAGGCACAAATCCGAAGGTGGTGAACAGTCAAAGAATCAAACATTATATCTCAGGTAATCCCATAAATGTTGAAACCAATGTTATTGAAACCGTAACCCCGGAGGAATACATAAGGAACACTTTCCGGAACGTTTCAGACTCTGAAAAGGAATAGGTATGTGGTACGGTAAGTAAACCGACTCCAAAACAGTTTTCAAGGCAATATTTCTCCGTTTTGGAATATTTAGAAAAATAGAAAAATAAGAATCAGTCCGGGAAGGACACGAGGGCTCCACGAGGGTGGAGGGCGCGCCCTACCCCCCTAGGCGCGCCCCCTACCTCGTGGGCACCTCGTGTGCTCTCCGGACTCTGTTTTCGTACACGACACGTATTTTGGTCGGTAAAAATTCATTATATAATCTCCCAGGGGTTTTGACTCCCGTATCACGCAAATATCTCTTGTCTTTGTTTTGAACTGTCCTGCTGCAGACAGAGCAACATGTCGTCCCATGATTTAGAAGGAGAAAGCTATGTGGCTGATTACCTTGCAGATCCTAAGGTCTATGGGGATGTGGAGCATTGCGGTTGGACTATGGAATAAGAAGAGGACTACGAACCCAAGGGAAAGGAGGAGACGAGCTCAAATGAAGATGAAGTACCACTACCTCAACCTGGGGACATGCATGTGGATTTCAAAAAGTCAAGCCTCCCGGATAGAGTAAAGAAACCTAAGATCGAGTTTATCCCTTTTCGCCTCTTGCAGGAAAATAAGCAGGAACTATGCAAAAAGATACTGAGCCCGGAACAGGAGATCGAGGACCTAAGGGACCAAAATTCTGTCCTCAAGCGCAAATTAAGGAAGGAGCCTACACCATCAACAAAATCACCACCGTTTCCACCAACAAAGAAGAATTGAGTTTCTGGTATGGGCACTCCCTTGGCAACTGCCAAGCTTGGGGGAGTGCCCCGGTATCGTATCACCATCACTTTTATCTTTACCATTTTTCTTAGTTTGATCCTTTTGGTAATATCTTGATCTAGTAGAATAAAAGTTCTTACTATGATCTAGTTGTGAGTTTTGCTTTATAATCCTTCTATGTAATCGAGTCCGTGAGTTATATAATAAAGATTAGTGTTGAGTCAAGGGCTTGATTATTTTGCCATGATCCTAAGGGAATAAAAGAAAAGAGAAAGAAATAAAAAGGAACAAAGAGATCATATGGATCTCATGGAGAGTAATGAGCTCACATAGAAAAAGTATGATGAATAAAGTCGTTGAGGGTTGACAAACATAGTTTTGGTCATCGTTGCAATTAATAGGAAGTAATAAAGAAAGAGAGGTCTTCACATATAGATATACTATCTTGGACATCTTTTATGATTGTGAGCACTCATTAAAATATGACATGCTAAAGAGTTAATGTTGGACAAGGAAGACAACGTAATGGGTTATGTTTTCTTACATCTGAGATAAATTATATTGTCATGGATCATCCAACATGGTTGAGCTTGCCTTTCCCTCTCATGCTAGCCAAATTCATCGCACCAAGTAGAGATACTACTTGTGCTTCCAAATACCCTTAAACCAATTTTGCCATGAGAGTCCACCATACCTACCTATGGATTGAGTAAGATCCTCCAAGTAAGTTGTCATCGGTGCAAAGCAATAAAAATTGCTCTCTAAATATGTATGACTTATTAGTGTGGGAGAAAATAAACTTTATATGATCGTGTGATATGTAAGAAATAAAAGCGACAAACTGCATAATAAAGGTCCATATCACAAGTGGCAATATAAAGTGACGTTCTTTCGCATTAAGATTTTGTGCATCCAACTATAAAAGCGCATGACAACCTTTGCTTCCCTCTGTGAAGGGCCTATCTTTTACTTTTATCTCCTACCTTGCATAAGAGTCATGGTGATCTTCACCCTTCCTTTCTACATTTTATCCTTTGGCAAGCACAACATGTTGGAAAGATCCTGGTATATATGGCTAATTGGATGTGAGTTTTCATGAACTATTATTGTTGACATTACCCTTGAGGTAAAACGTTGGGAGGCAAAAATATAAGCCCCTATCTTTCTCTGTGTCCGATTAAAACTCCATACCCATAAGTATTGCGTGAGTGTCAGCAATTGTGAAAGACTATATGATAGTTGAGTATGTGGACTTGCTGAAAAGCTCTTATATATATTGACTCTTTCCTATGTTATGATAAATTGCAATTGCTCCAATGACTGAGATTATAGTTTGTTAGTTTTCAATGAAGTTTACGATTCATACTTGAAATTGTGATTGAATTATTACTCTAGCATAAGAAATCATATGACAAGAATTATATAAGTTGTTATTCTAAGAATGATCATGATGCCCTCATGTCCGTATTTCATTTTTATCGACACCTCTATCTCTAAACATGTGGACATATTTTTCGATTTCGGCTTTTCGCTTGAGAACAAGCGAGGTCTAAGCTTGGGGGAGTTGATACGTCCATTCTGCATCATGCTTTTATATTGATATTTATTGCATTATGGGCTGTTATTACACATTATGTCACAATACTTATGCCTATTCTCTCTTATTTTACAAGGTTTACATGAAGAGGGAGAATGCCGGCAGCTGGGATTCTGGGCTGGAAAAGGAGCAAATATTAGAAAAAATCTGCACAACTCCAAAAGTCCTGAAACTTCACAGAAGACGTTTTCATAATATATAAAAAATACTTAGTGGAAGAGATTCACCGGGGGGCCACACCCTGCCCATGAGGGTGGGGGGCGCGCCCTACCCCCTGGGCACGCCCCCCTACCTCGTGGGCTCCCTGGTGGCCCTCCAGTGGCCATCTTCTGCTATATGAAGTCTTTCGATGGAAAAAAATAAGAAGCCATCTTCTCGGACGAAACTCCGCCACCACGAGGCGGAACCTTGGCGGAACCAATCTAGGGCTCCAGCAGAGCTGTTCTGCCGGGGAAACTTCCCTCTCGAAGGGGGAAATCATCGCCATCGTCATCACCAACGCTCCTCTCATCGGGAGAGGGCAATCTCCATCAACATCTTCATCAGCACCATCTCCTCTCAAAACCCTAGTTCATCTCTTGTATCCAATTCTTGTCTCCAAGTCCGCGATTGGTGCTAGTAGGTTGCTAGTAGTGTTAATTACTCCTTATAGTTGATGCTAATTGGTTTATTTGGTGGAAGATCATATGTTCAGATCCTATATGCATATTAATACCCCTCTGATTATGAACATGTTTATGCTTTGTGAGTAGTTACGTTTGTTCCTGAGGACATGGGAGAAGTCTTGCTATTAGTAGTCATGTGAATTTGGTATTCGTTTGATATTTTGATGAGATGTATGTTGTCTCTCCTCTAGTGGTGTTATGTGAACGTCAACTACATGACACTTCACCATTATTTGGGCCTAGAGGAAGGCATTGGGAAGTAATAAATAGATGATGGGTCGCTAGAGTGACAGAAGCTTAAACCCTAGTTTATGTGTTGCTTCGTAAGGGGCTGATTTGGATCCATATGTTTCATGCTATGGTTAGGTTTACCTTAATACTTTTGTTGTAGTTGCGGATGCTTGCAATAGAGGTTAATCATAAGTGGGATGCTTGTCCAAGTAAGGACAGTACCCAAGCACCGGTCCACCCACATACCAAATTATCAAAGTACCGAACACGAATCATATGAGTGTGATGAAAACTAGCTTGATGATATTCCCATGTGTCCTCGGGAGCGCTTTTCTCTATATAAGAGTTTGTCCAGGCTTGTCCTTTGCTACAAAAAGGATTGGGCCACCTTGCTGCACTTTATTTACTTTTATTACTTGTTGCTCGTTACAAATTATCCTATCACAAAATTATCTATTACCACTTGTTTCAGTACTTGCAGAGAATACCTTGCTGGAAACCGCTTATCATTTCCTTCTGCTCCTCGTTGGGTTCGACACTCTTACTTATCGAAAGGACTACGATAGATCCCCTATACTTGTGGGTCATCACAACACTCCTAAGAATACTGAGGTCAGGTACACACATATGACATGCTTCATCTTTACCATTTATGCACCTACCTATGAAGAGAGCAAAATAATGTATAGCAGGAAAACGAATGCTCCCTATGGTAGCTTGTGCTATATCTCTAGATTCCCCCACAGTTATACTAACAAGAAAGTCTCTAAACTCAGATTTGTGAGGTTCACTAGTACTACCCCATTGTGGAAGTTTGCAAGCAGTGGTAAATCCTCTAAGTCCATAGTATAAGAATTTTCATAGAGATCAAACAGGACAGTTTGAGAATTGCGTGAAGATGAAAATTCAAACCTCCTCAAAAAGGAACTAGTAAGATAGTGGTACTGACGGCACTTTTCTTCCTCGAAGCTCACAAGATCAGCGTTACGCAAATATGCGTTAAATTCTTTCTTAATTCCTGCTCGATCCATGAAGTCCTCTGAAGGCCATTCACAAGGCCGCACTGGGGCGTCCCTTGGTGGTTCATCATCAGCATCACGCATTGCAAGCCTGGGTCCTTGCTTCCTTGAAGGACCACCTTGGTACATTTTCCTAAACATATTTCTTCCTCTGAAAAATTTCTGAAATTTTTAGTAACTTCAAATAAAAGTGAACCAAGCTCAACAAAATTTATAGCAACTACTCCTACAAGTGCCTAGAGCCTATATCATGCATTAGAACTACTTGGAACCATATAAATTTGACATGCAAGCTCAAGAACATGGTCGCCTGGGCAGCACAAATTTGCAATGAATAAAGCACTAGAACAAAAACTAATTGGACCAATGGAGGAGTCACATACCAAGGAACAATCCCCCAAAGCAGTTTTGCGAGAGATGCTTTAAGCAAGGAGATCGAAAATCGCAGCAAAATGAGCAAGAACTCGTGCTTGAGCTGGCTGGTGATTTTTTTGGGAGGAAGAAGAAGTGTATGGGTGCAGGAATAAGTGGAGGGGAGCCACCATGGGCCCACGAGGCAGGGGGCGCGCCCTGGACCCTCGTGGCCACGTGCCAGCTCCCCCTGCTATATTCTCAGTGCCAAATATTCTCAAATATTCCAGAAAAAATCATATTTAAATTTCAGGGCATTTGGAGAACTTTTATTTTCAGGGTATTTTTTGTTGCATGGATAATTCAAAAAAAAAAGACAGAAATTACTATTTTTGATTTATTTAAACTAAATAATAGAAAGTAAAAAGAGGGTACAGAGAGCTTTGTTCTCTAAATTCATCCATCTCATGCTCATCAAAAGGAATCCACTAACAAGGTTGATCGGGTCTTGTTAACAAACTCATTTCGAGTAACATGGAACCGGAGAATTTTCGAATAACACTAGGTTACCTCAACGAGGATATGCACATCCCCAACAGTAAGAATATCATATTTCTTATTGACTGTAGGAAGAGGAAATTCAAAACCTACAAAAATAATCGATGGAATTTTTCCAATAGAATTGATACTGTGGACTTGAGGTTGTTTCCTCGGAAAGTGTACCGTATCCTCATTACCATAAACATGAAAAGTGACATTGCCTTTGGTGCAATCAATAACAGCCACTTCAGTATTCAAAAAGGGTCTTCCAAGAATAATAGACATACTATCGTCCTCGGGAATATCAAGAATAACAAAGTCCGTTAAAATAGTAACATTTGCAACTACAACAGGCACATCCTCACAAATACCGACAGGTATAGCAGTTGATTTATCAGCCATTTACAAAGATATTTTAGTATGTGTCAGCTTATTCAAATCAAGTCTATGATATAAAGAGAGAGGCATAACACTAACACCGGCTCCAAGATCACATAAAGCAGTTCTAACATAATTCCTTTTAATGGAGCATGGTATAGTGGGTACTCCTGGATCTCCAAGTTTCTTTGGTATTCCACCCTTAAAAGTGTAATTAGCAAGCATGGTGGAAATTTCAGCTTCCGGTATCTTTCTTTTATTAGTAACAATATCTTTCATGTACTTAGCATAAGGATTCATTTAAAGCATATCAGTCAAACACATGCGCAAAAAGATAGGTCTAATCATTTCAACAAAGCGCTCAAAATCCTCATCATCCTTTTTCTTGGATGGCCTAGGAGGAAAAGGCATGGGTTTCTGAACTCAAGGCTCTCTTTCCTTACCGTGTTTCCTAGCAACAAAGTCTCTTTTATCATAACGTTGATTCTTTGATTGTGCGTTATCAAGATCAACAGCAGGTTCAATTTCTACATCATTATCATTACTGGGTTGAGCATCAACATGAACATCATCATTAACATTTTCATTATGTTCATGTTCATTACCAGATTGTGTTTCAGCATCAGAGATAGAAATATCATTGGAATTCTCAGGTGGTTCAGCAATAGGTTCACTAGAAGCATGCAAACTCCTATCATTTTTCTTTTTCTTCCTTTTAGAAGGACTAGGTGCATCAATATTATTTCTCTGAGAATCTTGCTCAATTCTCTTAGGATGTCCCTCAGGATACAAAGGTTCTTGAGTCATTTTACCACCTCTAGTCATAACTCTAATAGCATTATCATTTTTCTTACCATTTAATTCATTGAGAAAATCATTCTGAGCTTTAAGTACTTGTTCTACTTGAGTGGTAACCATAGAAGCATGTTTACTAATGAGTTTAAGTTCACCTTTAACTCTAGACATATAATCACCCAAGTGTTCAATCATATAAGCATTTTGTTTCAATTGTCTACCAAAATAAGCATTGAAGTCTTCTTGCTTAACCATAAAGTTTCAAACTCATCCAAACATTGGCTAGCAAACTTAGTAGAAGGGATTTCAGCTTTATCATATCTATAGAGAGAATTTACCTTTACTACCTATGTCGGGTTATCAAGACCATGTATTTCTTCAATAGGTGATGGATTAAAACCATATATTCTTCAACAGGCGGTAAATTAAGACCATGTATTTCTTCAATAGGAGGCAAATTCTTAACATCTTTAGCTTTAATACCCTTTTCTTTCATGGATTTCTTTGCCTCTTGCATATCTTCGGGACTGAGAAATAGAACACCCCTTTTCTTCGGAGTTGATTTAGGAATAGACTCAGGAGCTGGCTCAGGAAGTGTCCAATTATTTTCATTTGTCAACATATTATTTAATGGGAAAACTTTGTTTTTGCCACTCTAGATTTTGCCAATTTTGCTTATGTCACTCTAGAATTTGACATATCACTTTTGCCACTCTTAGCTTTTAACAACTTTTGTCATTCCGTGGCAAAAGCAAAATTTTCATAGTGACAATTGTGATACGTTGTCAAAAGCTAACAGTGGCAAAAGTGAAATGAAAAATTATCGTTTTTGCCATGGAATGGCATTTGTGATGTATTGTCAAAAGTTAAGAGTGACAAAAGTGAGATGTCAAACTCAAGAGTGGCATAAGCAAAATTGGCAAAAGATAGAGTGGCAAAAACAAAGTTTTCCCTTATTTAATAGAATTTCAGCTTCATCCGGTGTTCTTTCCCTGAAAACAGAACCAACACAACTATCCAGGTGGTCTCTGGAAGCATCGGTTAGTCCATTATAAAAGATATCAAGCATTTTTCTTAAGAGGATGATCAGGCAAAGCATTAAGTAATTGGAGAAGCCTCCCCCAAGCTTGTGGGAGACTCTCTTCTTTAATTTACACAAAATTATATATATCACTTAAGGCAGCTTGTTTCTTATGAGCAGGGAAATATTTAGCAGAGAAGTAATAAATCATATCTTGGGGACTACGCACATAACCAAGATCAAGAGAATTAAACCATATCTTAGCATCACCCTTTAATGAGAACGGAAATATTTTAAGGATATAAAAGTAGCGAGTTCTCTCATCATTAGTGAACATGGTGGCTATATCATTTAATTTAGTAAGATGTGCCACAACAGTTTCAGATTCATAGCCATAAAAAGGATCAGATTCAACCAAAGTAATTATATCAGGATCAATAGAGAATTCATAATCCTTATCAGTAACAAAGATAACTGAAGTAGCATAAGCAGGATCATATTTCATTCTAGCATTCAGAGTTTTTGTTTAAGCTTAGCTAATAATTTCTTAAGATCACTTATATCATTGCATGCAAGAAAGTCTCTTTTAGTTTCTTCATCCATAACATAGCCCTCACACACAACAGGCAATTCATATTTATTAGGAAAGCCTTCATCATCACTTTCATCAATCTTATCAGTTTCAATAATTTCATTCGCTCTAGCCCTAGCAAGTTTTTCATCAAGAAATTCACCAAGTGGCACAGTAGTATCAAGCATAGAACTAGTTTCATCATAAGTATCATGCATAGCAGAAGTGGCATCATCGATAATATGCGACATATCGGAATTAATAGCAAAAGCAGGTTTAGGTATCGCAAGTTTACTCAAAACAGAAGGTGAATCAAGTGCAGAGCTAGATGGCAGTTCCTTACCTCCCTTCGTAGTTGAGGGATAAATTTTTGTTTTCGCGTCTTTCAAGTTCTTCATAATGACCAGCAGATATAAATCCCAGGTGATCAAAGAATAGAGCTATGCTCCCCGGCAACGACGCCAGAAAATAGTCTTGATAACCCACAAGTATAGGGGATCGCAACAGTTTTCGAGGGTAGATGTCACAGCCCTAGAGCTTGCTTGTAACTAGTGGCATTGCATCCATGCATCATGTCTAAATTTCTTTAAATTTGAATTGGGGAATTGGAGAGCCTCAGAAATCATTTAAATAAGCTGTCAGGACCCCGACTCAATGCCACATCTATCTAGCATGTAACACCTCATATCACTTTGCGGCCTCACGCACGGTATTCCCACGGGTGCCGTCTTACCTTTGCCCGGGACCGTTTGCGCCTTTTGGCACACGTATATGATGATGTCGCTAGCATCCATATGACAAGGAGCCCGGGCTGACATGACTAGTCGTAAACCCAAAGTGGCACAGACTTACAGGGACAGGCATCCATGACCCAGCATCGAACGTGTCGGTCATCAGCAAGTGGGTCCGGGCTGTAGCACTGGGCTAGCAAGACTCCGATAAACCGGGCTGTAGCGGGCTAACAGGGCTCCGGTACTCAATGCGTGACATTTCCCCGAAGGGACAGACACAGGAACGAAGAAGGACACATGCCGGCCAACCTAAGTGTTCCGGAGCAGTAGCAAGCTACCATGGCTCAATGGAAACACTAGGAGACATTTCTCGGTAAGAGAGGCTACCAAAGATAAACAACTAGATAGTCAGATCCCACACATACCAAGCATTTCAATCATACACACAATATGCTCGATATGTGCAAATACAACAAGGCATCACAACATGACTCTACGACACAAGTAAGTATTCATTAGGCTCCGAGGAGTGGGATATTACAAACAGGGGTCTCATGACCCAACATTCAGAGCATACAAATCAAAGCACATGCGGAAGCTTAACATGTCTGAGTACAAACATCTAGAAATGAAAATGGCTGAGAAGCCTGACTATCTACCAGATCCTGCCGAGGGCACAAGATCGTAGCTGAGGTAACAAGCTAAACGTCGAAGACCACGCGGAACTACTAGCGAGACTGAAGTCTCTCTGCAAAAACATAAATTAAGCAACGTGAGTACAAATGTACCCAGCAAGACTTACATCAGAACTAACTACATATGCATCATTATCAACAAAGGGGATGGTGGGGTTTAACTGCAGCAAGCCAGCTTTGACTCGGTGGCTATCCTGAACTACGACTGCAAGTAACTCTTTTGAGGTGGCGCACACGAGTCCACATATTCACCATATCAATACACCACTATGGATCCGCTCCCGTCTCCCTACGAGAACGCCATCCATAGCACTCACGCTTATCTTGCGCATTTTAAAGTATCCACTTTCACTTGTCTATGAACTGATATAAGCAACCCAGAAGTCCTTTTCCGCGGACACGGCTATTCGAATAGATGATGTTAACCCTGCAGGGGTGTACTTCTTCACACACGCTCTCACCACTTACCGCCGTTTACACGACATGTACTCGGCAACCTTCAAGCGGAAGCCCAACGTGGGTGTCGGCCACAGCCTACCTAAACACTCAAGTCTCTAGTCCAGGTTTATCGCCTATTCGGGTTCCATCCATGAGGAGATCCGGCCGGAGTTTCGCTCACAGCCCCAAACGATGTGTGCAGGGTTCCCGAGACACCAAACGGGTGCCCGGTACACCGTGCCACGTGCCTACCGCATCACAGCCCACCCCTCCGGTCAGCGCTGCCCACGGCCTCCAGCATACTACAAACACCAGAAACTACTTGCAACTCCTGGACAGAGGACAAGGGTGATTAAGAAGCCGGGAGGGTCCATTGGTTTCGGGCCCAATGCGTGGTAGTAGCTGAATCATGGATCACAAACACAGAACTCAGTTCCTGAGGACGGCTGCAATGAGACAACCCACCATGTACTCCTACATGGCCTCTCACCGCTACCTTTACCAAATCGTATTCGCACACTTAGCTCACACACAGTAGGACATGTTCACACACCTCTGATTCATCCCCGATGAATCAGACCTGACTCAACTCTAAGCAGTAGCAGGCATGACAACAAGCATGAATGAGTAGGCACAACAGGGCTCAAACAACTCCTACTCATGCTAGTGGGTTTCATCTATTTACTGTGGAATGACAGGTCATGCAAAGGATAAAGGGGTTCAGCTACCGCAGCAAGTAACGGTTGAATCATTGTTGTCCTAATGCAGTAAACGAGAGCAGAAGCGAGAGAGTGGGATTGTATCGGAATGAACAAGGGGGTTTTGCTTGCCTGGCACTTCCGAAGATAATATAGCTCTCCATCAGTGTCATCGATCTCATCGTCGAAACCACGTCTATCGAGAGGGAACAACCACCGACAAACAAGAAGAAACACAATCAATGCAATGCAACAATATGATGCATGATAATGACATGGCAATATGCTGGTGTTTTGAGCTAATGCACCTAGCTATGATTTAAATGAAGTTGGTTTGAATACATGATTCAAACTCCAACTCCATATATGATTATTTAAATGCCCTTTATTTGTTTTGTCCAAAACAGAGGACAAACATTGTTCAAACATGCATGAAAATGGTACAGATGGATTCCTTGAATTTTTCTGATTTTTTCATATATAAATTATTTCATTCTGACTTACGGTTGATTTTCTATGATTTATTAAAGTTTAGGGCATTTTCTGAAATTTCCTGAATAATAATAAATCCAGAAAATGATTTATGGCGTCAGCACCACGTCACTGTGACGTCAGCAGAGTCAACTGGGCGCCCCAGGTCAAACCTGACGTGTGGGGTCCACACGTCAGTGACACAACTAACTAACCGTGTTAACTAGTGTTAGGTTAAGCACTAATCTAGGTTAATTAGCACTAACTAAACCTAACTAATAACTAACAGGGATGGGTCCACATGTCAGCGACTAAGTGGGTTAACTAAAAGTTAGTTAGCGCTAAGCTAAAATTAGCAGGGCTCTGGGCCTACCTGTTAGTGACACAGGGGTTAATTAGCAGGGTCATTTGCCCCTAACGACGGCGCCACGTCAGCACGTCGGAGACCAGCCGACGGCGACCACAGAACACGGCGGGGGCACGCCAAACTTGCGCTAGGGGCGTCGGATTGGCGCGCTGAGGGCACCAGGGCATAGCCCTCGCTCTTGCGCATCCAGAGAGCCAAATGGGAGGGGTTGGGGTGGATCAAGCTCGCCGGAGTCGAGCTCGTGGCGGCGGCCGGCGTTCGGGAGCAGCCGAGTATGGTGCTAGAGGGCACGGGAGGCGGAGTTACTGGTAGCTGCAGGTTCGTGGAGGCGCGCTGAGCACACTGGTGTGCTCAGATACGGGCTGTAGTGCCCATGGCCTCGTCTGCACCATCACCAGCGGCGAGGAGCTCGCGGCTTTGGTGGAAAAGGCGGCTGGAGGAGGAGAACTTCGGCAGGGAGAGAGGGGTTCGGAGCGGGGGCTCACTGTGAGGTTGCAGAGCAGGTCGGCGTGCTCAGGGAGGCGGCGGAGACGGCGAATCGACAGACGGCGTCCGGCGGCCGTGCGTGGAGAAGACGGGTCGCTGGCGAGGCAGCAGGGCCTCCGACGACGCGTGTCTCAACGGAGAGGTAGCAGGGAACTAGGCGGAGCCGATGGACTCTCTAGTAGGGCGAAACGACGGTGGTGGTTGCGGTGGTAGTGGACGGCGGCGGCGGCAGCGGTCGGGCGAGAGAGGGAGAGATCCAGGGAAGGGGGTGAGAGCGCGGGAGAGTGAGGGAGAGAGGCAGGGAGGTGCGTGGCGCTCGGGGGAGGCGTCCAGAGCGTCGAGGAAGGAGAGCGGCAAGCAGGAGGTGGCTCGGCGCGTGCCGGCGTGCGGTGGCCACACGCCTCGCGTCCTTCTGGCGCGAGGTGGGAGACGATGGCGGTTCGGTGGGCTGGGCCGCTGGAATTGGGCCAGGTGGGCTGAGAGGTGAGCGCCAGGTAGGGTTTCTCTCCTCTCTGCTTTTCCTATTTTTGTTTTTTTATTTATTTTGTTCTGTGTTGTTTTAGTTTAGTAAAATACTAAACCATTTTATAAAATCCTGAAAATAGTTATGTGGCTAGAACTAAAATATACCAAACCACATAAAATGTTCCAGTATTATTGGACATATATTATTTATATATCAAATATATATCCAATGCAAATAGTTATTGAATTAATTCAAAGGCCCAAAATAAATGTTTCAGTCACTCCAAAAATATTGGTTTGCATTTTATTCTTGCCAATATTTTTTCATAGCTGAAAAGGAACATTTCCTTGGAAACATTTGAAGCAATTTTTAATGTTGATCATCATTTTTTTAAATGATTTCTGAGGCTCTCCAATTCCCCAATTCAAATTTAAAGAAATTTAGACATGATGCATGGATGCAATGCCACTAGTTACAAGCAAGCTCTAGGGCTGTGACAACTCACCCCCACTAAACAAGAATCTCGCCCCGAGATTCAAGACGTGAGGTAAGAGGAAAAAGGGAAGTCACAACTATCACAATCTTCATGATCCATTTGCCCTTCTCAAAGAGGTTGATTCATTCCATCATTTTGGTCTTGCCGTCTTTGCTTTCGAGATCTTCACTCGACACAACAACAGAAAGAAGGGGGAAACCCTACAGGATTTACTCTTCTTGAAGATCGAGCAACTCAAGATCAGTTCATGGAGAGACGTAAGAACTACTCTTGAGTTGAGACACCAAACACACATTAGGAATGATGGTAAAGAAATGGATGACGAAGGTTCAAATTGGTAGGCAACCATTCCACGCTTAGGTAAAATGGTGGATGGTGTCAAGGTGGCGAAGAAATAACTGCCAGGATTCCGTAACGGGCACCTTGGGAAAAGTGACGCAAAGAACTATTCCCTTAAGTGGCAAAAAGAATTACTTTTGATACAAAGATCATTGAATCTCTTTATACCAGCCTAAGGCAATCACAAACGATCGTTTGGTGGAGTGCAAAGGAACGGCATACCCAGACTAGAATGGATGATGTGGATTACCTTGTTGAGGACAACGTAATGGATGAATTTGCTTACCACCGGAAATGGAAGGGACCCATGGTAGAATGGCACATTGGCGGTGCAAGCTGGGAACAAAATGCAAATGCTGGGAATGATTCTGGTAACTGGGGAAGAACCCAACAATAGAGAGTGAATTCACTGTTTGAAAAGGTCATAGCATTGCCGAGGAAACTGAGAGGAATCCCAGTTAGAGCCGATGATAACACGTAGCGCTTGTGCGTGCTCTCAAGAACTTGAGCATTTCCACAATCATCAAGGTTTTATCAACATCCGTGTCAAGGGTGCTGACAACACAACATACTACCATGATGAATAGCGATGGACGATGCAGATGCAAAGGAGGATAACACTTTCTCAGATTTCACCTTAGCGAGGCCAAGGGATCGAAATCTGGATGATCGACCGAGAGACATTTAGCACTCCGCTTCTAATGTTCTCCTTGATGTGCTAGTGTAACCCATTCATAGATATGGTTTGATATCTAGAACATCAAGTAAAAAGGTCGGACTTCGGAACACAGAAATCCATAGGGGCAACTAGGGAGTAAATCCTACGAAATCCCTATGGGGAGGTGGCCAACTTCCTCAAATCAAGATACTACAACAGGAGGTCTTCCGGCTGGGTGTGTTGGCCACGACATCCACTTTACCGGTTATCGCGAGACCAATATTATAGTTCTTGGGAAATGTTCCAACCATCACATCTGCCTGAGATTCAGATCTGGTTGGTGTCAGAATATTCCAGACTCATCAAGTCTAGAAAGAAAAATGAAAGTTTACAACACAAATCGACGAGACGGCGTTGTGAGATTCTCGGGGAATGAACTACGACAGTAAGCTCCAAGACATGAGCTGGTTCTGCTACAACATGTGAACACGTTGTCCCAGACAAACATGATCCCATGGTAGTCTTACAATAAAACACTACCGAGTTCCGGTGGGGAACCATCATCGAGGATATCGAAGTCCTCGCATAAGTCTTGCTCTTAAGAAGAGACTTCTTCTCCTTGAACAAATCAATCAGTGGCTTGGTGTGCTAGGACTACATATGGAATGAAGGTTGCAAGTCTTCGAACCACAGAATGCTTCGCACGTATGCATGAATGATTTGAGACGATTCCAAAGGAAGCAACATTGACTTTCTCAAATCCACGGCGGCAACTTGCATCAAATGCACATGAACTGGAGGAAGTCACTTCTTACATCCGAACATATGCTTCATGCACGGGACATGAAGATAATGCTTATAAAAGTTTCCAACACTAGCTGGATGTTCAACACGAATCATGGATGAGACAAAATGCTGCTGATGGGCTCAACAACAAGTTATCGGGATTTCCATGGAGATGGAATTCCATAACTATGTGAACAAGGTGATGGTATTGGTCAGACCCAAAAGATATAATGGTGTATGCTCGAGGAAAATCCACGAGTAAGACAACATTATGAACATTGTTGGTTCTGATTTGATTTGAGAATAGCCCACACTCAAATCAAAGTTTTGGCAAGACAATAGCTCCAGCAACTGGTCTCAAGGATCAATTGATGAAGATATCATCTTTCTTCAACACACACAAAAGGATATCCCTTAAAATGAACTAAGCCAGGCAAGCTTTTATCTCCCGACTCTCCAAGTTGTTGTTTAGCTTGACCAATCAACTCAGGGGTATGCAACACAGATTCTTGGAGAATGGCTAGTTTACAAGAAACCAACTTGATCACGAACTCAACATAGTGGTCAGGCAACAACCTGGTGATACTTCCGTGAAGATATTTGGAAAATCACGAACCACCGATATGTTAGTAAGCTCGAGAACAATCTTGCTTTTTGAGGCAAGACGATATGATCAATAGAGCGAAGATTTGAAATAATCCTAACTCATCGATCGAGGAGTGCACCGAGAACAAGGACTAGGTAGCACAATCAGTCTTAGAATGATGATTCAATAACCAACACGCTAAGAATGAAATTATTGTCCTTTAACTACCAAGCAACAAGGTTGCTAGGAGTATTGATTTCACACATCACGATTCACTTGTCGACATTCCGGTTACAATAACACATGAACCAAGGAATGAACAATGATGGCAAGAAGTATCACTGTACCAAGAGTTCATAGGGTGGTGTGCAATTCCTATAACATCCCGATATAAAGATGGTAATACTCCAAGGTAGAGCAGAACAAAAGCTAGATTAGCAATTTGTTCTGTGGAGCACAACTTCTTTGACCCAATCCTGGATATGGAAGAGGTACTGGAGTTTGTTTCTCCTAGTCATTCCGCGATAGAATGGCTTGACGGACCACAAGAGTAATAGGCATCGATAAACGAACGCACGCATACTCTTGACTATCAATTGATAGACGAAGGTCAGTAGACAACTAAAGAGGGACAACTCAAAGGAACATATAACTTTCTGAGTTGTGGATGCATAGATTAGTATGTCGAACCGAATTCAACATAATTCTTCCGGATAACCCATGCAGAAAGGTTGAGCTGGCAGAGTCACAATATAGCATGGAGAACTCATCGAGAGCACTCTTGTTGTCATCTTTTGGTTCAGAAGAACTCCTGCCAAGAATGATTCATGGTAATTGGAAGAAGGATGTACCATGAACCTCGAGGACTATCGCAAGGTTACTAATATCCTAAAGGGAACTAGCAAACACTATCAACATGAAGTAAGTAGAGTGAATCTCGGGTTCAAGAACCCAGGAATAGAATACCTACTACTAAGTAGCATCACGGAATGCTTACGAGAATAAGGCCAGAATCATCAGACTGGAACACAAATCATGGCTAGATTACTAGATGATCCTCTAAGCACTTAGGGTCATAATAACAATTCCAACATATATGTCGAGGCAATAAATTACCTCAACGCACTGGTTAGTGTGCTTATTCTGACCATAAAGGACATCGGGAACGGAAAGAAAGGATTTGCAAATGCATCAGACTATTTAGAAACTTGGAATGACTCGGACAGCATAACGGCTGTAAATGCTCAAAAGATTTGAGACAATCACAAAAATGGTGGCATAACCACTCAGAAGCACAATATCAAGGTTTCGAGATCAACAATTAACATACAGAAGTCGTAGGAACTGAACTCAAGCTTAAATCCAACAATCTTATAAGTCTACGGATTAGTAACACGTGATCCTGATAGAAAGAAGAGATAGTCTAGTTCTTAATCCCCTTAGGAAAGATAAGATGACTCAGATCAGAAGGGCATGAGGTATAAGGAGTAAAAAGAGCCTTACGTTCCATCCCACAATCAATTCCCTTATATAACTAAAGAATTTCTAGACTCAACTTCGACCAGTTTGGCTTGGTAACCTACAGGCAGTCAAGCTCTGATACCAAAGCTGTCAGGACCCCGACTCAATGCCACATCTATCTAGCATGTAACACCTCATATCACTTTGCGGCCTCACGCACGGTATTCCCACGGGTGCCGTCTTACCTTTGCCCGGGACCGTTTGTGCCTTTTGGCACACGTATATGATGATGTCGCTAGCATCCATATGACAAGGAGCCCGGGCTGACATGACTAGTCGTAAACACAAAGTGGCACAGACTTACAGGGACAGGCATCCATGACCCAGCATCGAACGTGTCGGTCATCAGCAAGTGGGTCCGAGCTGTAGCACTGGGCTAGCAAGACTCCGGTAAACCGGGCTGTAGCGGGCTAACAGGGCTCCGGTACTCAATGCGTGACATTTCCCCGAAGGGACAGACACAGGAACGAAGAAGGACACATGCCGGCCAGCCTAAGTGTTCCGGAGCAGTAGCAAGCTACCATGGCTCAATGGAAACACTAGGAGACATTTCCCGGTAAGAGAGGCTACCAAAGATAAACAACTAGATAGTCAGATCCCACACATACCAAGCATTTCAATCATACACACAATATGCTCGATATGTGCAAATACAACAAGGCATCACAACATGACTCTACGACACAAGTAAGTATTCATTAGGCTCCGAGGAGTGGGATATTACAAACAGGGGTCTCATGACCCAACATTCAGAGCATACAAATCAAAGCACATGCGGAAGCTTAACATGTCTGAGTACAGACATCTAGAAATGAAAATGGCCGAGAAGCCTGACTATCTACCAGATCCTGCCGAGGGCACAAGATCGTAGCTGAGGTAACAAGCTAAACGTCGAAGACCACGCGGAACTACTAGCGAGACTGAAGTCTCTCTGCAAAAACATAAATTAAGCAACGTGAGTACAAATGTACCCAGCAAGACTTACATCAGAACTAACTACATATGCATCATTATCAACAAAGGGGATGGTGGGGTTTAACTGCAGCAAGCCAGCTTTGACTCGGTGGCTATCCTGAACTACGACTGCAAGTAACTCTTTTGAGGTGGCGCACACGAGTCCACATATTCACCATATCAATACACCACTATGGATCCGCTCCCGTCTCCCTACGAGAACGCCATCCATAGCACTCACGCTTATCTTGCGCATTTTAAAGTATCCACTTTCACTTGTCTATGAACTGATATAAGCAACCTAGAAGTCCTTTTCCGCGGACACGGCTATTCGAATAGATGATGTTAACCCTGCAGGGGTGTACTTCTTCACACACGCTCTCACCACTTACCGCCGTTTACACGACATGTACTCGGCAACCTTCAAGCGGAAGCCCAACGTGGGTGTCGGCCACAGCCTACCTAAACACTCAAGTCTCTAGTCCAGGTTTATCGCCTATTCGGGTTCCATCCATGAGGAGATCCGGCCGGAGTTTCGCTCACAGCCCCAAACGATGTGTGCAGGGTTCCCGAGACACCAAACGGGCGCCCGGTACACCGTGCCACGTGCCTACCGCATCACAGCCCACCCCTCCGGTCGGCGCTGCCCACGGCCTCCAGCATACTACAAACACCAGAAACTACTTGCAACTCCTGGACAGAGGACAAGGGTGATTAAGAAGCCGGGAGGGTCCATTGGTTTCGGGCCCAATGCGTGGTAGTAGCTGAATCATGGATCACAAACACAGAACTCAGTTCCTGAGGACGGCTGCAATGAGACAACCCACCATGTACTCCTACATGGCCTCTCACCGCTACCTTTACCAAATCGTATTCGCACACTTAGCTCACACACAGTAGGACATGTTCACACACCTCTGATTCATCCCCGATGAATCAGACCTGACTCAACTCTAAGCAGTAGCAGGCATGACAACAAGCATGAATGAGTAGGCATAACAGGGCTCAAACAACTCCTACTCATGCTAGTGGGTTTCATCTATTTACTGTGGAATGACAGGTCATGCAAAGGATAAAGGGGTTCAGCTACCGCAGCAAGTAACGGTTGAATCATTGTTGTCCTAATGCAGTAAACGAGAGCAGAAGCGAGAGAGTGGGATTGTATCGGAATGAACAAGGGGGTTTTGCTTGCCTGGCACTTCCGAAGATAATATAGCTCTCCATCAGTGTCATCGATCTCATCGTCGAAACCACGTCTATCGAGAGGGAACAACCACCGACAAACAAGAAGAAACACAATCAATGCAATGCAACAATATGATGCATGATAATGACATGGCAATATGCTGGTGTTTTGAGCTAATGCACCTAGCTATGATTTAAATGAAGTTGGTTTGAATACATGATTCAAACTCCAACTCCATATATGATTATTTAAATGCCCTTTATTTGTTTTGTCCAAAACAGAGGACAAACATTGTTCAAACATGCATGAAAATGGTACAGATGGATTCCTTGAATTTTTCTGATTTTTTCATATATAAATTATTTCATTCTGACTTACGGTTGATTTTCTATGATTTATTGAAGTTTAGGGCATTTTCTGAAATTTCCTGAATAATAATAAATCCAGAAAATGATTTATGGCGTCAGCACCACGTCACTGTGACGTCAGCAGAGTCAACTGGGCGCCCCAGGTCAAACCTGACGTGTGGGGTCCACACGTCAGTGACACAACTAACTAACCGTGTTAACTAGTGTTAGGTTAAGCACTAATCTAGGTTAATTAGCACTAACTAAACCTAACTAATAACTAACAGGGATGGGTCCACATGTCAGCGACTAAGTGGGTTAACTAAAAGTTAGTTAGCGCTAAGCTAAAATTAGCAGGGCTCTGGGCCCACCTGTCAGTGACACAGGGGTTAATTAGCAGGGTCATTTGCCCCTAACAACGGCGCCACGTCAGCACGTCGGAGACCAGCCGACGGCGACCACAGAACACGGCGGGGGCACGCCGGACTTGCGCTAGGGGTGTCGGATTGGCGCGCTGAGGGCACCAGGGCATAGCCCTCGCTCTTGTGCATCCAGAGAGCCAAATGGGAGGGGTTGGGGTGGATCGAGCTCGCCGGAGTCGAGCTCGTGGCGGTGGCCGGCGTTCGGGAGCAGCCGAGTATGGTGCTAGAGGGCACGGGAGGCGGAGCTACTGGTAGCTGCAGGTTCGTGGAGGCGCGCTGAGCACACTGGTGTGCTCAGATACGGGCTGTAGTGCCCATGGCCTCGTCTGCACCATCACCGGCGGCGAGGAGCTCGCGGCTTTGGTGGAAAAGGCGGCTGGAGGAGGAGAACTTCGGCGGGGAGAGAGGGGTTCGGAGCGGGGGCTCACTGTGAGGTTGCAGAGCAGGTCGGCGTGCTCGGGGAGGCGGCGGAGACGGCGAATCGACAGACGGCGTCCGGCGGCCGTGCGTGGAGAAGACGGGTCGCTGGCGAGGCAGCAGGGCATCCGACGACGCGTGTCTCAACGGAGAGGTAGCAGGGAACTAGGCGGAGCCGATGGACTCTCTAGTAGGGCGAAACGACGGCGGTGGCTGCGGTGGTAGTGGACGGCGGCGGCGGCAGCGGTCGGGCGAGAGAGGGAGAGATCCAGGGAAGGGGGTGAGAGCGCGGGAGAGTGAGGGAGAGAGGCAGGGAGGTGCGTGGCGCTCGGGGGAGGCGTCCAGAGCGTCGAGGAAGGAGAGTGGCAAGCAGGAGGTGGCTCGCGCGCGTGCCGGCGTGCGGTGGCCACACGCCTCGCGTCCTTCTGGCGCGAGGTGGGAGACGGTGGCGGTTCGGTGGGCTGGGCCGCTGGAATTGGGCCAGGTGGGCTGAGAGGTGAGCGCCAGGTAGGGTTTCTCTCCTCTCTGCTTTTCCTATTTCTATTTATTTATTTATTTTGTTCTGTGTTGTTTTAGTTTAGTAAAATACTAAACCATTTTATAAAATCCTGAAAATAGTTATGTGGCTAGAACTAAAATATACCAAACCACATAAAATGTTCCAGTATTATGGACATATATTATTTATATATCAAATATATATCCAATGCAAATAGTTATTGAATTAATTCAAAGGCCCAAAATAAATGTTTCGGTCACTCCAAAAATATTGGTTTGCATTTTATTCTTGCCAATATTTTTTCATAGCTGAAAAGGAACATTTCCTTGGAAACATTTGAAGCAATTTTTAATGTTGATCATCATTTTTTAAAATGATTTCTGAGGCTCTCCAATTCCCCAATTCAAATTTAAAGAAATTTAGACATGATGCATGGATGCAATGCCACTAGTTACAAGCAAGCTCTAGGGTTGTGACAGTAGAGTATTCAACCCAAATTTATTGATTCGACACAAGGGGAGCCAAAGAATATTCTCAAGTATTAGCAGCTGAGTTGTCAATTCAACCACACCTGGAAACTTAATATCTGCAGCAAAGTGTTTAGTAGCAAAGTAATATGATAGTAGTGGTAACGATAGCAAAAGTAACGGTAGCAAAAGTAATGTTTTTGGTATTTTGTAGTGATGATAACAATAGCAACGGAAAAGTAAATAAGCGAAGAACAATATATGGAAAGCTCGTAGGCAATGGATCGGTGATGGAGAATTATGCCGGATGTGGTTCATCATGTAACAATCATAACATAGGGTGACACAGAACTAACTCCAATTCATTAATGTAATGTAGGCATGTATTCCGAATATTGTCATACGTGCTTATGGAAAATAACTTGCATGGCATCTTTTGTCCTACCCTCCCGTGGCAGCGGGGTCCTAATGGAAACTAAGGAATATTAAGGCCTCCTTTTAATAGAGTACCGGAGCAAAGCATTAACACATAGTGAATACATGAACTCCTCAAACTACGGTCATCGCCGGGAGTGGTCCCGATTATTGTCACTTCGGGGTTGCCGAATCATAACACATAGTAGGTGACTATAGACTTGCAACATAGGATCAAGAACTCACATATATTCATGAAAACATAATAGGTTCAGATCTGAAATCATGGCACTCGGGCCCTAGTGACAAGCATTAAGCATAGCAAAGTCATAACAACATCAATCTCTGAACATAGTGGATACTATGGATCAAACCCTAACAAAAACTAACTCGATTACATGATAAATCTCATCCAACCCATCACCGTCCAACAAGCCTACGATGGAATTACTCACGCACGGCGGTGAGCATCATGAAATTGGTGATGGAGGATGGTTGATGATGACGACGGCGACGGATTCCCCTCTCCGGAGCCCCGAACAGACTCCAAATCAGCCATCCCAAGAGAGTTTAGGGCTTGGCGGTGGCTTCGTATCGTAAAACGCAATGAATCTTTCTCTCTGATTATTTTCTCTCCGAACACGAATATATGGAGTTGGAGTTGAGGTCGGTGGAGCTCCAGGGGGCCCATGAGGCAGGGGGTGCGCCCAGGGGGGCAGGCGCGCCCCCCACCCTTGTGGCTAGGGTGTGGGCCCCCTGGCCTTGATTCTTTGCCAGTATTTTTTTATTATTTTCAAAAATAATCTCCGTGGAGTTTCAGGTCATTCCGAGAACTTTTGTTTCTGCACATAAATAACACCATGGCAATTCTGCTGAAAACAACATCAGTCCGGGTTAGTTCCATTCAAATCATGCAAGTTAGAGTCCAAAACAAGGGCAACAGTGTTTGGAAAAGTAGATACGACGGAGACGTATCAACCCTCAACCCCTCCTCTTTCCAGCAGCCATGGATGAACTCCACCCCCTTTGTCACCCACTCCTAATCCTCTCTTTCCCGCAATTGTTGAAGAAGCTACAACCGGCCAGGGAAAAAGTTGCATCCACACTCGGAGGTGTTGGAACCAGCCAGGGAAAAAGCTACGACCACTTCAATCGGAGGTGTTGGAACCGGCATATTTTTTGGCTGGAACCGGCTGTTCTTTTTGCTTCAAGCTGACTATTGTAGTTTGTTTTGCGGGATTTTGCTGGAGCCGCGTTAATTTCTGCTGGAACTGCCTTTTTCTTTTGCTTCAACTTGACCATGGTAGTTTTTGTTTCAGAGATTTTTTGCTGGAATTGGCTTTAATTTTTGTTAGAACTAGCTAAAATTTTGTTGCTATGGCGACGGCGACGGGAAACATCTGTGTTTTTTTGCTGGAACCGGTGTTTTGTTTTGCTGCCACTGACCGTATTTTTTGTTGCCACCTAGGACGACCAGATTTTTCTGCTGGGTTCTTTCTTTTGTGTTGGAAATGGTGGTGCATGCCTATGGCGATGAGCGAGGGGCGGCTGTTGCAACCATGGCGGTCGTGTGCTCGAACGGGCCGGTGAGAGAGTTGCAAATCGTCAATGGAAGGGAGTTTGGGACCCAGAGGAGGTCATGCCGTAATCCCGGTGGCTGTGTGGCGAGCGGCGGCAAGCTGGTTGTGCCGCCATGGCTCGCGACGGAGCTGCAGTAGGGGCGGGGACTCGAGCGCTGCAAGATGGGTGGACGGCCGCGCACGGCGAGGCGGACGGCGTGCGATGCAGTAGAGACGAACGAGGGAAGAAGATCGGGGTTGCAAAGGGATGCTTTGACTTCATCTAACGATCACACGCGGGCCAATCTGACAGTTGGTGTTTGACAGGCCCAAAGTTGAGCCAGCGGACCGGCGCCTACCAGCGCCCAAAATATTTATATATTTTTTCATAAACTTGGTCAAACTTTATGAAATTTGACTTTAGCCAAATCTAATATCAAAGTAAATAAAAAAGGAGGGAGTATATGTCCTGAGACTCTCGGACCAAAAATGCTACACACACGGGATAAATCAACAGGCTTTTACGGATATGCTGATTTGTCCTTTTCTAATTGGGCTAATTAACCTTTCCTCCTAATTAATCGGGCCCCCCTATTCTAACTGGTGGGGGTGGGTGCCAAGCCCCGTAAAGCCCCGTATTAGTCTGTTGATGTAACAAAGCTCCTCTCGGACTGGGACGAGACTTGCCTGCTCCCCCGGCGTGCGCCCACCTGTATTCCCGCATACGTGACATGATTTGATTGGAATAAAATAAGGCCCGGTCCCATCTCTTTAAAATCAGGGGGAAAGATGATTAGATTAGAAAGATGAAACTCATGGGCACTAGCACCCATGGTTTATTGATATAGGAGAAGCATCCCTTGTGAGAAACCAGAAATTCGTCCCCGACGTGGCTCGAACCTTGGTTGCTGAAGACGCCACTGCGCTCCCTTGCCACTAGGCTACAACCTAGTTCTCGATTAGATTAGAAAGAAAAAAGAGAAAAAGACAGTCGTAGGATTGAGTGGGAGTACGGATGGGAGCATGAGGAGGGAACAGGCAAGCCGGATCCCTCGGCTGAGCCAGCCCCTAAAAATGGAAAATTGCAAATTGCCCGTGCGCTTGCTTACGCCGTGCAATTGAGTACAGCCGGGCCAAACAAGGTCTCTTTTCATTCGTCAACACCTGAAATTACACTCTGCTTCGCGTTCCAGCACTAGCTTTCTCTACAGAATTGCATGCACAGACATGTTAGCCGATAAAGAAATGCATAGACATGGAGATCCGAGCCTCGCGAGTGGAGTGCGCGCTAAGATAAGCACTCGCTCGCGACCCATCAAGCAGTGCCATGCCAATCCATGGCCAAAAGCTTAAGCCAATGGAGTGAATTCCAAGAAATAGGAGGGCTCGAGATAATTTCCACACCATTGGCACCGTGTGCTCCGCTTCGTTCTTTGCTTGCCGCGCCGGTGGATGTCCATTGATCCGCCGATGGAGGCGTTCTTCTGCCTGGCGCGGTGCCGGTTCAGTCGGCTTATGGTGGTGATGCAGCTGGTGATGGGCGTGTTCGTCATCTGCATCAGCATGGCCAACCTCCACCGCTTCTACACCACCGACTCCTTCCTCCCGGGCCTCGACGACTCCGCCAACTGCGCCAGGCTCCACACCGTCGCCGCCGCCGACGGGTACGCCGGCTTCGACATCCGCGCGCTGGCCGACCGCGTCGACGACGTGCTCGTCCAGCTCGCCGAGCTCCAGGACAAGCTGGAGGCCACGGCGCTCAAGATCGGCAAGAAGACCAAGAAGAAGGGCAAGGCGCACGGCAAGCAGGAGAACATGACCTTGCCGGAGTTCAGGCGGTTCCTCGAGGACGAGGTCATCCACCCGCTCTACGGCGCGCACATCTCCCTGCGCCTGATCCGCATCCCCCGCCCCGACCCCGACGGCGGCGGCGGCGACGACGACGCCCCGGTCGTCGACCCGCTCGTCAACTTCTTCATGGCGGAGGAAACGCGCAAGTACGTGACCACCAAGGGCAACCGCGAGGGCCGGCCCAACGTGTACGGCACCAACCGGACGTACGGCAGCATCGGGCACGCGTGCGTGCTGATGCGGCGGGAGCTGGACGAGTACATGAGCTACGACGTCGGCTCCTACTGCCCGGACGACTGGGACCTGGGCCAGCGCCTCATGCTCGGCGGCTGCGACCCGCTGCCGCGCCGCCGCTGCCTCGCCCGGGCCTCCAAGCTGTTCCAGCGCCCGCTGCCCATCAACGAGTCGCTGTGGAGGCTCCCCGACGACGGCAACGTGCGGTGGAGCCGCTACCACTGCCGCGGCTACCGGTGCCTGTCCGCCAGGAACCCGCGGCCAGGGTACAGCCGGTGCGTGGGGTGCTTCGACATGGACCGGGAGAAGCGGCGGTGGGTCAACGACACCAGCCGCAACGCGTCCCTGGCCGACTTCCGCATCGACGAGGTGCTGGCGGTGAAGCCCGGCGAGGTGCGGATCGGGGTGGACGTGAGCGTGGGCACGGGCAGCTTCGCGGCGCGCATGCGGGAGCGCGGCGTGACCATCGTGTCGGCGGTGCTCAACCTGGGCGCGCCGTTCGCGGAGACGGTGGCGCTGCGGGGGCTGGTGCCGCTCTACGCCACCATGAGCCAGCGGCTGCCCTTCTTCGACAACACCATGGACATGGTGCACACGGCGGGCTTCTTCGAGGGGTGGGTGGACCTGCAGCTGCTGGACTTCGTGCTCTTCGACTGGGACCGCGTGCTCCGCCCCGGCGGCCTGCTCTGGGTCGACAGGTTCGCCTGCGCGCGCAGGGACCTCGACGACTACATGTACATGTTCCTGCAGTTCAGGTACAAGAAGCACCGCTGGGTCGTCTCCTTCAAGTCCAAGGACGAGGTCTATCTCTCCGCTCTCCTCGAGAAGCCGCCCAGGTCATGATCATTCATGATCGATCCATCAACACTTTCTTTCTTGTCTTCAGCTGGCTCGTGTGTTATTAGTACTTTCTTTCTTGTCTTCGATTTGTTGCGTCTGCTGAAATTCTTACTAGTTATACGATTCAATCTAATAACATGATGGTGAATAAAAAGGCAGCAATGATACACTTCTTTTTTGAAACTAGGCGCGTGCCGGTGCGTTGCAACGGGAACATGAAAATTTTCATGTTTACACTACTATAGAGTGGATTAAACTAACACCTACTATTGTAGTTTCGACGTACTATATTTAGTAGGTTCATGCATGAAACCCAAGCTGATGTGCTCATGCATGGAACCCAAATAATGGACGCCAAAGAAACAACAATTGCAACCATGTGCATTCAGTAAAAGAAAAATTATTCTCTAAGATTATCCTTTCGCGGACCAAAACATGCAGCGTAGTCAAACGAGAGAAGTTTGAATGCGTGGATGTCTCCCTCATGACACTCACCCATGGAAAACCTAATCCCATCGGTCGAGCGGTCGGTGGGAACCACACTCCGCCATCCTATCGACACCATCTCGGAGAACACCGTTGAGGTGGAGGATCCCGCATCGGACTTACTCGCCGAGAGGGTTCCTTGTCTTTCCTCTCGACCCTTTCTCTCCAACTTGTGTATCTTTTATTTTTGAATAAGAAAAATCCCCAGCTTGTTGGTTTGTTTCTCTGCCAAATGAAATGCTCTGCATTTTCTGTTGATCCGGCTGTTGCGAAAATTCCGTTTCATTTCACCTATACATGGGACATAACTCTTCGGTTGAAGCAATGCGCAATTACAACGCGTTGATGGATGGATGGAAACATGGAGTACCACAAAACAACAATGGTCTAAGGTAATGCAGATCTATCTTGTAAACAAATGCAGTGCGATGTGAGAGGGTATAATCTGTGTATACACAGGGAATGGAAAATCTTAATCCTAACTAAAAATAAGAAAAGGGAAACCAGTTTGATCCATTCTCCTGGATGCTACGTAAGATCCAAATCCGTCTAGCATATGAAAGAACAAGGTAATTTGGTCAAGAAATACCAGCAATTTGTATATACCAATGTAGTGTTGTATATGGGACTGTAGGGAGATCTCTCCACTGTTGTTGTTCAGGAATTAGTGGCACGTCGGCCCAGCGCACTCAACGTCGCCATCCTACTTATTCATTGTTTTTTTTCTTTTTTCTTCTCGGATGTTTCTATTCTTTCTTTTTCTCCTTTTTTGTTTTTTCATTCTTTTTCATTTGTTTCTTCGATTTTTTTTCCTTTTGGTTTATTTTCTTTCTTTTTGGGGGTTTATTTTTAGGTTTTCTTTGTTTATTTTAGTTTTCATTATAAATTTATTTTATATGTCAACAACATTTTTCTAATACAATTTGTTCAATACAAATCTAATGTTTTTTAACATACAGTCAACATTTTTTCTATACATATTTTAAACATTTTTCAAATGCTTGATTAACAATTTTTTGAATACAAGATTAACATTTTTTGAATACATGGTCAACATGTTTCCTATATACACGTTACACGTTTTTGAAATGCTTGATTAACATTTTTTAAATACAAGATTAACATTTTCGTAATACATGATCAACATTTTTTCTATAAACATATAACTTTTTATAAATGCTTTATCAACATGTTTTGAATGCATGCTCAACATTTTTCCTATACACATTTAACATTTTCCAAATGCTTGACTAACATTTTTGAAATATTTGTTCAACATTTTTTTAAATGCTTGATTAACATTTTCATATACATAATCAAAAGATTTCATCATTTTTTTCAAGCATGGTCTATATTTTTCTATACACATTCCACATATTTCAAATGCTTGATTGCCATTTTTCAAAAGCTTGTGGACCGGAGAGCCTTTTACCTCAAGTTTTTTCACACGTGGCCCACACATTTATTTTTTCCAGTCTTGTTGTAATTGTGAGTGATTGACTGGTTTTTCCGGTGTGCTCAGTTCAGCATCATCCATGCATGTGGCTCCTGTCTCCTATCTAACAAGTCTAGTAACCAAGCTAGATAAGGAACATGCTGAGTGACCCCTATGTAACAACCGCATGTAGTATCAGCTAACTTTCCATATGCACAGCTACTGAGATCTATCACAGGACTAGTAATCATACACGTGCAAATGCACGTTTATCTAAAATAAAATTGATCCTTATTCAGTTTTCACACTGGTATAAGTGTGAACATATAATTTTAGTGATCTAAAACGTCTTATATTTGTTTATAGAGGAAGTATCTTTTATTCAAAATTATTGCTACTATAGAGATCTTATTTGAAGATGAAACCATCCAAATATATTCACACGAATTTTTTAAGGGAATATATTGGCATCGTTCACAGCAAACATCAATAGAAAAAACTCTGTATTAATGTTTCAAACGACTTAAATAACTTCCACTATACATTGGAAAACTGAAAACATGTCTATGCTTATATGGTTGACTTACAATTCCATGCATGATTTGATTCCATTGTTTGATACTCCATCCAACTCTAACTCTTCTCTATAACTGAAAATCAACCAAGCAAAACAAAAAATTGAAATGAACATTTTGAGAAACATTTTCTCCCCATTTCATTACCGAGAAAACATTTTCAGAAAGATTCCTCTCTACCAATGATTTTTTTTCTATACATAAACAACAAAAACTATCAAAGAAATTTACCAAATGTACATGGGCAACAAATCATTCCATTTGTTACTTCCTTCAAAAGTTACATCATCGATTAGTAATCAATGATGTTTGTTTCCAAGTTTTAGTTTGACAGTTTGCATACACATATTCCACTTGATTTACGACAATAGTATACAGTTTAAAATGTGGATAGTTGAAGGAATGATGTACCTAACTGACGAATCCAAGAGAAAGAACTTTAGCTCTAGTCTCATCAGCTTTGCATATTCCTTTACAATCATGTGATTAACTGCTTCCTTTCCGAGTTCAGTCCATACCACAGAAACGAAATTGTTAGTTATTTGATGATAATCGACATAATAAATAGCACACTGTACTATTACAAATGCCAATATAAAATCCAATGAATATGTAGGATGCAGGTTGGCAACTACCATGAATATGTAGGAGTGTCACAACATAAAGGTGCTACAGTGGCTCATGGAGGAAATCTGAAGAAGATAAGCATTTTGGTTTAGAAAAGAGGCGAAATATGAAGATAATCATTTTTGGTTCAAAAAAAAGAGGCAAAATTTAGAGGAGAATATTATCCAATGCAAGTAGGATGAACAATTGCATAAGCTTATCACTATTGACATTAGCTTAGTATAAGATTTAACATAGGTAGTCAATGTGGTCATTTTGGTTCAGAAGATAGCCTCAAGCTTCTAATCCAGAGCTTTGCGTACATTTACAAATAAAATATAAATAGTAATGCTAAGTGGCTAGTCATGCAAAAATATGGAAGATGGTAGAAGATACAACACATGATTGGAGATAATTTTGTTGTTTATTAGGGCAAAATTTCTAAGCAAGCACAAACTATACACATGGTGTGTCAGAACGGTAGGAGCAAAAACTCACCAGTGGTCAGAGTCACCCAGCCACCCAGGCGCGTCTACTCTTCCCTTGAGCGTTCAATAGTGTCGCTGCTATAACAACCTTGGCAACGTCGGTGTCCTTCTCCACCGCTTCACCTGCATCCTTCCCATGCTTCAGTGCAACTGACGAAGACCATCTCCTCTCTTTCCTAACATCGGAGGCCTGGACAAGGAGCGAGTACATGTAGGATTTTGAGGAGCAAGGCATGCTGAGCAAACAAGGTTATATAGATTACAAATTTAATATCTGGCATATTAAATCTTATATTTCTGAAGCAAGGAATCACACAAAAAAAGTATAGACAATCTTTGGCAAAAATAAGATCAGTGAAGAAATGCATGAATATGGCTGTTGGACCATACACATCATACACTACTCCCTGCAGCCAGTCGTCCAGTCCATATCCTAGTATATGCTTAAAGTAGCCACTCTTGCAAAAATAAGGACAAAAAAAGGTGATTGGGGAGTGTTTTGCTAGATTGTAAAAATTATGCATAGCAATGGAAAGTGAAACTGTAATGACATAAAAATGGACTTAGATGAGAGGACGAAAGTAAGATGCAAATGAAGAGTGAAATAAAACAGAACCTTCTCTGTTGCCACAACTGGTTCCTCTGTTCAGTAGTGCTTTTAGGATCGTAACAACCCAACAAAAACTCCCACACTTCCCCTTTGATATTTGGGTGGACACCCTGTTCGCATAACCAAAATGAAGACAACGTCCTGGTTCAATTAATCTGAGCAGTCAGAACATGTGCATAGAGGCAATATATATGCCCCAAGGGATACTAACAAAAGCCAAGAAAATGGATAGTTGTTAAGAAGAAGAAATGCAAGGTTGAAAGGGTAGAAAATAGTGTGAAGGGATGCACCTACAGAGAGTAAAGAAGTGTCACTGATGAGAATACATGGAGTAAGCTATGCAGCAGTGTATTTACCACCAATCAAGCAAGCATGATTCAGAGTCTTCCCACTGAATCTTGTATCAGATGGACAAACAAACTGATGGAGCCAGAATGTCAAAATATTCTCTGTGCAAATTCCTACAAGTTTTATTTCTCATGAATAATTATCTATCGACTGTATATGTAACAGTGTCTACTGCCCAGACCCTTTTTCAAAAAAAGAAAACTGTCAACTGTCCTGAATGTTATTTGTAGCAGTTTGACTGCAGGTGTTGTCAGTTGTCACACATGATACATGACATTTACCCTACCCGGGGTGTGAGATCGATACAATATGTCACCGAGCCAATTACGCTGCTGGTGGTGATGAAAGATAGATAGATATAACTCACCCCACGCTGTACTCTCATAATCATTCCAGCTGCGTCTAGGCAACCCTCCTCGTTGAACAGCAGCTTCCATCTCCTCGGAGGACTCAGCGTGCAGCGAGGCTGCCAAGGACAAGAAGGAAAAATCAATATAAACCAATCCATGACCAATACACACCAGTCGTTAATCTCTCTCTCTCTCTCTCTAATCATCTTTGGGGACTCTGAAATTTCATATGCATATATAGGGATTTATGCTTCTGTTGTAATTGGGTCGCGTAGGTGTTCAGACGGGAGGTAAGAGCGGTGGAGGGCAGGGGGCGGCCAGCAGGGAGGAGACCTGCGGCGAAGGGCGGCTCCGGGACGGCGGCTCGGCGACCTGCGGGCCGCGCCCGGCTGCGGGAGGAGGAACGGCGCGGGGGCGTGTGGGAGTGGGAGGAACGGCACAGGGGCGTGAGGTGGCTTAATTGCGTGGCTTGTTGGGTTAAACACAGAAGGATTATGGACCATTAAATTTTGTAGATGGACGGGTATAATTGTTTGGATCTGCCCCCTTTTTTTATAGTGGTAGTAGGTAGATATATAGATAGTAGATAGTAGATGAAATGCGATTGTATCTGTAGAAACACTGAAGCATTTTACAGTAAAAACTGGTGCTACTTCCTCGGTAAACAGAATGCACACGCCTGCATGTACTTGTCAAAATTTACAGATTCCTCTCAACCCTCGAGCGCTCATATGGATCCAGGAGCTAAAAGACCTAAGCCTAACAATGATATCCTAGTCGAAATAATGGGGGTACGGACTACTATCGCAAAAGATTTGGTGACAAAAAAGCAAGCAAACAACGCCAAGAAACAACACAGCAAGAGCCTAACAATGTCAGGGGTCAGGGGCATTTCACGTTCCTCCCTGGCCCTCCGTAGTAGAAGTATGTGCCCCAGCGGCCGTTGGAGCCTCCCTGGATGTCGTAGCAGCCCGGGTGGTCGGCGAGGAGCTTGAGGCCGGACGCCCGGATGATGCTGTTGTCCCAGTCCACCACCTGCAGGTTCCGGAAGTAGGCGGCGCGGTCGAACCCCTCGCCGGGGAAGTGGCCGCTGCCCATCTGCGTCGCCGTGTGGGACCCCGGCGGCCGGGTGTTGACGACCTCGCCGCCGAACTGCACCATCCTCGCGTGGTGCGCCAGGTGGGTGAACAGGCCGGACGGCCAGTAGCCCACCACCACGCCCGGGCCCAGCTCCAGCCACCAGTGCCCGTGCTTGGGATCCTGAGCACCAGACCATTTCGTCATCATGCATTTGCCATGCAGATCAACCGATTCTTCTTGAAAAATGAAAATTACTGCAGTGATTTTGAAATGGCATTTACCTTCCATATCATCAGATTAATATCAAACTGCCTCCCGTTGTACACCGACTGTGGCGTGATGGCCGCGCCGACGGCGATCTTGTTGGTCGTCTGGACGAACCCGCGGCAGTTGTGGTTGTAGCACCCCGTCTCTTGGTACGCATCAGTCTGCGAAATGCACGTTTAGTTCAACTCGGCCACTAATCAGGCAAGAGGTGAAGTTTTTGTTTGTGCAAACAATACTACTTACTGTCCAGTAAGTGAAGAACCTGGCATTGCTATCTCCATACAGCTCCGGGCTGACCTGAAAATGAGATGACAAGGGTTTCATCTTTCATGTTCTTTCTGCAGATAAGTAGTACAATGATATTGTTTCAAGAATCTTTTATAGTATCATTCTGTTCATGTACCTGCCATCCAGCCTCAATGGTGTTGAGATCGTGGCCGAAGGAGCCGGAGATGACCCAGATCTGCGACAGGCTGAACTCGGATGGGTCATCTATCCTGGGTGACCACACGTTAACACTAGCTCTGGCCCCGTAGTATTTCTCTGAATTCACGTACCCAACTGCATGCTGCCTCCAAAAAACAGAGCGATGTTAAGAGCAGTAGACTCCAAGCATTATTCAGCTACTAGATACTACTATGTTTTTCAATTTGGATAGTAACTAGCTAGGTATGGTAAGTCCAATCTTTCGCTTAGGGGAAGGGGAGTGGCATAGTAACTACGCTGCTCGAATGCAGTGGATATAAGACAAAGCAACCAAGTTACTCTAATGGTTGAGTCAAAGAGCCCGTCATTCAAGACGAGTTATTTGCTCATGCATTTTGATTAGGTTAATGAAGCTTCTGCACATGTACAAATTGTTTATTTAGTTGTTCCAAACCACATGGGTTCTCTTCTTGTGTGTCTGCTGAGCATCTCTCCTCCGGAGATTAAGCTCATTGGTAAACTCGATGAAGGTACATTCAACTTGATATTCATGATAAGAATCTTATGTCTTATGCATGGCATTTATGTATGTCCACAGCTTTCTAACAAAACATTAGTCTTCATGTTTACCACTAGTGGCTTGATTAATTAATAAATTCAGACCACTGTTCTAGAGGAGAAAAAAATACAGTCAGTAACTTGGATGGAAGGTTAACACTACGCTTCAAAAGCCCAATATATTGCCTCTGGTCCTCTCCTATACCACAAATTATCTGGTTTACAAATACTCCGTTTCGAAATACTAGAACCACGTCCCTTATTTCCGGACGGAGGTAGTACAAAATAAGGGCGGTATTGGTTCTTCACGCAATGTCGCCGAGTGTGCCGACATCAGACAATGTTTATGAAGGTACTGCTATTTTGATTTTAATCACAGAGGGCAACAAAATGCTCCTTTGAATACCTAATTCTAGCTCAAGATGCCCAACCGAAGCACAACTAGATGCGCAGAACAGGGAACTGAGCTATCGCATTGGCCCTTGGAATCATTTGGCTTCTCTGTTTAATTATAACCCTACCTTTGAACCAAATTCAGATTTTTGAGAACTTTGTCATTGGCTTCACAGCAAGCATAACGTGCAGAGATCTTAGTTAAATTACCAATGTGCAGGACATGTCTTGGCAAATAAACTACTCCAAAACCCAGATGAGATGCACATGCTGCCAGCTGAAACTGCACTGCCAGACAGGAGTCTGACCACCGTCCTGACTGAAATATTTCTATGCCCGAGTCGTGTAGTCAAGCAGAGGGTATCTGAACTGGCCGCACTAGTTGCCAATGGATCTAAACAAATGTTGGCCTACAGATATGAACAAAGGCAACCAGTGATCCTAGTAGCAAAGTAAAAATTAGCAATCTGGATTTTTCCCTAGTGAAGCTTCTATGGACTCATATGCAAGCAGTGACTGTCTAATTGCTGTGATTATCCTTTTCCTGAGTAGTACGGGCTTCTCTTTTGTAGCTTTTCCAGGTGCCACAAGCCCCAACACTGGAAGTTCATTCCCATATTCTTTTTACAGAGCAAACTACAGAGCTAATTTGGTTTGCTCACATTTTTTCTTTCTCTTTCCCTTCTCCTTGGCGTAACAGTGCAGAGTTGCTGTCATCATAGGCGCATTCTACTATTTACAGACAATTTTAGACCTACCACTGGAAAAAAAGTATTTTACGGAAATGAAAAATTATATCTATGCCACTACCAAACCATTCTTTTGTTACTTTACTATGACATATTAACATTATTGTAGGTGCAAGAGTTATTTCTTTCAGTGTATTTTTATCCATGAGAATGTAGGGGAGAGGAGACAGTAGAGTGTGCAAAGCGACCAACCTCATGGCCACTGCTGGTGGAATCACGGCGAGTGGTCCGGCGTGGCGGCTTCCTGCCGTACCTCCTGAGGGAGCTGGCCCTGAGCAGATCCTTCTCCGTGGTCCGCCGCAGCGCCACCGTCCCTTCCGGGCACGCCTCGCCGGTGGCATGCCACGCCTGCACCACCGCCGCTCCAGCAATGGTGGAGTTGTAGTTCTTGGGCCTCTCCGGCGGGTCCTAGTCAAGTTAAGCATCGAACTAGCTTAGCAACACTTCTCACACGAGAGAGAGGCACAACGCTTCTCACAAAGAAGATGCTTTTAATTACCAGAGGCTTTTGTCCCTTGAGCATCGGGTGGTCGAACGCGGGCTGGAGGTGAGAGGGGACGCAGTCGATTAAATCACCATCCGGGCTCTGCAAAACATAAAGCAAGCATTTCCATTGTAACCACAAACAAACAGATGGAGAGAAGAATGCGCAGTGCAGAACTAGTTTCACTTTGAGGTATACAGATGGTGACCTTGATGGTGTTGAGGGGGGGCTTGTTGAGCCTGCCGAGGAGAGCCCTAACCCTCCTCCGGTGCTTGAGCGGCTCCCGCCCTGGCCTCAGGCTTGCGGTGGCGTTGCCGGTGCTGTGCCCGGAGGTGGCCACTGCGGAAGTGGAGGAGAGCAGGAGGAGGAGGAGCAAGGGAACAAAGTGGAAACTCCAAGCCATGCTTCCGCGGCTTGTCCGCTTGTGTGTATCTATCTAGTTCTAGTCGCGGTCGCGCCGGAACCGGAGCGGGGAACCGAGGATGGTGGTAGTAAGGCCATCTCCAGCCGTTGGCTCCTCAGGGAGGGCGCTTAAAATCATCGTCTTGAGGTGAGTCGGTGTAAAAATTAGGTCTGAGAGCGAGTTGGTCCCCAGCCGCCGGCCCCAGGGCCGTTCCAGGCACGTTTTAAAATAATAAAAAGTTCGGCGAAGTTCGGCTTAAACACGATAAATTTCGGCCAAACACGATAAATTTTGGCACATTTCGGCGAAGTTGGCGGATTTTCATTACATAGCACATATACATAAACTAATCTAAAGGAAAAAGCGGCTGAAGTCGCCGTCGTCGCCGCCATCGTCGTCGTCGGCCTTCTCCTCCTTGACGCGGGCGCCTCTGCTGGACCCCTGCCCGGCGTCGCCATGGCGGACTGGTGGCGGCGCATCGTCGTCGTTGTCGCTGTCGCAGATGACGACGATTCTGCCTTCGTCGCGGCCGCGTCAACGCTCCGCGAAGCGAAGCAGGGCGGCGCGCTGGCGCTCCTTCGCCTTCTTCAGGCGCTCCTTCTCCATCGCTATGGAGTCCCTGCGCGCCCATTCCAGGGCCGCGTCGTCGTCGTCGAGCTCCGTCGTCACCGGCGCGGCCGGTTCCTTCTTCACCGGCGCGGCCGGTTCCTTCTTCACCGGCGCGAGCCCCGGCTCCGTCTTTGGCTTGACGAAGCGCGGAGGAGGAGCCGGCGAGTAGGCGCGCCGGCCCCCTCGTTGGTGACGATGCCGGCGCTGCGAGTGCGCCGGCCGAGCGGCGTCTCCGCCGCGGGCTCGGCCTTGACGCCGAGCAGGGCCGGAGTGCCGGAGGAGTGCGATGAAGATCGGGAGGAGGAAGAAGAGGAGGAGGACCCGAACCTCCTTGGCGCCCATGGCCCGGCGCGTCGGTGCTGCGCCGGGGCGGCCGCCCTCGCCGGGTACGCCAACGGCGGGTCATTGCCGCCCTCGAGGTACGTCAGCACGCCCTCGAGTGTGCGGCCGCGGACGCCCCACCACAGGTGGCGACCCTCGCTGTTCTGCCGGCCGCCAACCACCGGCGCGCCATTGATGGACGCCAAGCGCTGCTGCTGGCGGCGCTCGAAATACGCCGCCCAAGCCGCGTGGTTGTCGGCTGCGTACTGGGGAAGGGAGAGTTGGGCGTCGGTGAGGGAGGCGCGCACGACCTCGACTTCCTCAGCGAAGTACTTCGGCTTCGCCATGGCGTCGAGCAACGGGGGAATGGGCACTCCCCCGGCGCTGAGCCTCCACCCCGTCGGCCCGGCGCGCATGTCCGGCGGTGCCGGGATGTTCGCCTGGAACAGGAGCCAGGACTCCTGTTCGCGAAGCGAACGACGGCCGAAGCCGTTGGCCGCCGCCTCGTCTCCAGGGTAGCGTTCTGCCATGGCGACGGGCTCGGGAGAGGTAGAAAGATAGGGGAGGGGCTGGGCGGCGGCGCTCGGGAGAGGTAGGGAAAAGGAGGAGCTGGGCGGCGGCGAGGGGCGGGGCTGGTGTGGGCACAGGCAAGTGCAGGCCACCGGCTATATAGCCGCGCCGCACCCGTGTGTACGCGTGCGAGGGAGGGGAGGCGTCGGCGCGCCGTCCCGTGACGCGCCGCCCATGAGGAATCAATGGCAAGGCTGACCGGCGGCAGCCTTGGCATTGATTCCCCGCGGGAACCGAGGCCGTTGGGGGAAAAGGAGGCGCCGTGTCGCTGACGCGGCGGGCCCGCGGCTATTTCGCGCCAAAACAGTTCGCCCCGGCGCCCCCGGGCGCCCCCAGCACGCCGAGTTCGGCTTGGGTCCGCCGGCGCTGTTTTCGGCCCAGGCCGGCGAAAATCAGGCCCCTGGGGACGCGACTGGGCTGTTTTTTTGGCGCCGGCGCAAAAAAATCGTCTGAGGAGGCTTTCCTAAGGGCACGGCTGAAGATACCCTAATACTAGATAGCATGTGGTTGTCTTGTTCCTTCCACTCCACAACCCTTTCAAGCGAGCAATTGCTTCACCAGATACAAGTTACAACTGGTGATATCAGCGACAGTGAGTGAGTGGCTGGGTGCCTGCTGCTGAGACCATTTTCCGGTTTCTTTTTAAAGCTCCCGAGGGCCGGCCGTCCGGCAAAGATGGAGCCGATGGAAGTTCCGAAAGTTAGGAGGTAATAGCACCCCAGGTACCCTAACTTGCACCCAATGTGATGATCTAGTTTCAAAGTTGCAAAATTAGATCAACTCATACCCCAACTTGCATACAATGTGATGTTTTAGTCCCAGGCCAATCAGAGCTCGTCAATTGGCTGGGCCGGTCAGCGCACGCAGTTTTGCAGAAACCTCCCTGCCGTTTCCAATTATCAACCTGTTCTATTCTTCAGAGCAGAGCAAGCCGTTGGAAAAAAGAGCACGACGATGCCGGCCTCCGCACGCGCCCGACGACGCCGGCCTCCGCCGCGAACTCCTTGTACCGCTCCGGGGCCGCGAAGCAGCTCGTCCAGCTCCATCCGGAACCCCTTGTCGATCGCCACCAGCTCCCCGTCCTCGCCGCCGCCTCCGCCCCCGGAACCGTTGCCGCGTTTCTTCTCGCCGCCGCCCGCGTCGGACCCGTCCGACGAGTCCCCGCAGGTGTTTGCGCGCATGCACGGGCAGTAACTCCGATGAGGGCGACGCCGGCCGCGTCGGCGACCGAGATGAGCACGATGAGGCTGGTCTTCATCGGCTGGCTAGTGCCGCCGGCGCTGCCGCCGGAGCCAGTGGTGGTCGGAGGCGGCGTGGAGGAGGATGCCGACGGCGGGGCCGCGCGGCAGGGGACCTGGAGCGGGAAACCGCAGAGCCCGGGGTTGTTGAGGAAGGCCGTGGCGCCCTGGCTGGCGAGGGACCCGGACTGCGGGATCTCGCCGGAGAGGTTGTTGAAGCGGAGGTCGAGGGTGACGGTCGCCGGGAGACGTCCCAGCTCCGGCGGCACCGCGTCGGAGAGGCGGTTGCGGGAGATGTTCAGTGTGCCGGCCAGCGCCTGGAGCTTGCCGAGCTCAGGCGGGATGGCGTCCGTGAGGGAGTTGGACGACAGGTCGAGCACCTGCAGGCTCTCCATCTGCGGCAAGGCGGCGGCCGGTATGTGACCGGAGAACCCATTGTTTGCAAGGAGCAGCCGCTGCAGCTGCCTGCAGCGCCCGAGCGCCGGCGGGAAGGCGCCGGTGAGGTTGTTGTCGTAGAGGAAGACGGAGCGCAGGGACGTGGCGATGGACATGTCCCTGGAGGCGCAGGAGTTCAAGCAGGTGGTGGACGAGATCATCCCGCTCATCGGCGCGCCCAACGTGTGGGACTACCTGCCGGTGATGCGGTGGCTCGACGTGTCCGGCGTGAGGAGCAGGATCCTGGCCACGGTGAGCAGGAGGGACGCCTTCCTCCACCGGCTCATCGACGCCGAGCGGCGGAGGATGGACGAGGGCGGCGCCGGCGACGAGGGCGAGAAGAAGAGCATGATCGCCGTGCTCCTCACTCTGCAGAAGACGGAGCCGGAGCTGTACACTGATCAGATGATCATCGCTCTGTGTGCGGTAAGTCACTTTTCCACTTGGTTGCTTCTCACATACCCGAGTACTTCAACTGTCAGTTTCTTCATTAAGGACATTGGCAATTTGGCATCATCAGTAGATAGTGGTCATCAGATAGCAACAACTCGACCTGAGTCATTGTGTTAGTCCAGTACTCCACTTTTTATCTGTCTTATCATATATCTAATCAGATAGTGGTCACTCAACGTAGGCGAGTAACACGGCCATGTCACTTAGCTGGATGAATCCCACTTCCAACGTGTTTATTTCTAGTAATTTAATTTTGGCCTTTCCCACTCTCAGCGCCGACGACGTGCCCCGCCTCAGCTACCTCCAGTGCATCATCAACGAGACGCTACGCCTGTACCCGGCGGCGCCGCTGCTGCTGCCGCACGAGTCCTCCGCCGACTGCAAGGTCGGCGGCTACGACGTGCGGAGCGGCACCATGCTGATCGTGAACGCGTACGCCCTCCACATGGACCCGGCTGTGTGGGAGGACCCGACGGCGTTCCGCCCGGAGCGGTTCGAGGACGGCAAGGGCGACGGGCTGCTGCTGATGCCGTTCGGGATGGGGCGGCGGAGGTGCCCCGGCGAGGCGCTGGCGCTGCAGACGGTCGGGGTGGTTCTCGGGACGCTGGTGCAGTGTTTCGACTGGGACCGGGTGGACGGCGTGGAGGTGGACATGACGGAGGGGGTGGGGATCACCATGCCCAAGGCCGTGGCTTTGGAGGCCGTGTGTAGGCCGCGCGCGGCCATGCGCGATGTTCTTCAGAAGCTCTGAAGGATCGAACTTCTTGGCATCTCATATGTACAGTAGTTTCCAGTAGCATTGGCCCATATGTACAGTAGTTTCCAGTAGAAGTGGGGGTGACTGCGGGTTGATAATTGGAAACTGCAGGGGGTTTTCTGCAAAACTGCGTGCGCTGACCGTCCAGCCAATTGGCGAGCTGTGATTGGTCTGGGACTAAATCATCACATGAGGTGCAAGTTGGGGTATGGTTTGGTCAAGTTTTGCAACTTTGGGACTAAATCATCACACTGGGTGCAAGTTAGGGTACCTGGGGTGCTATTACCTTCAAAGTTAGGTTAGGTGGCCATTTATTCATTCATGGATGGGTGGCCATGAGACCCGACCCTCCTGCGTCGCCAACAAGGCGTGCAGCAAAAGCAAAGGGCGGGGGGCCCTTGGGCCTTGTGGGGGGGCACAGTGCAGGGGAGCTCGCAGGACCAGGGATGCGAGCCCAAAGCTATTCACTGCTGCTTCTGCGGCACTGCTGCGAGTGCTCAAAGCTTTGCAGAGCAGCGGCGTGGCTTGTGGCAAACGTAGAAAAGGCAGTAGAGTCGTAGCGCCACTTTCCGCGGGCTCCAGCTCCATCAGGATTTTGACAACGCAAAATAGTACTGTACGTACTGGGGATTTAGAGCGATCTCCGTCGTTTCGTTTGGACCGATCTAGTTCTGTGCTTTGTGGTGGACATCGCTGGTTGCTGCCGGTGACCACAGGGACAGCCGGACAGGGATCTAGGATTCATTCATCTCCGAGATGGCCACTGAAATCGGCCTTTTCTTTTTTGCGAGTGAAATTTGTATTACTCAACCACCAAGAAAATTACAATCAGCCGCTGATAGTTCTACCGCAACAGGGGGACCAGATCCTAGCCAAGTCATTGCTCTTCCCTCTATGCGGGCAAAATTTGCTAAGCTATCACTAACCTTATTAACATGACGGCTAACATGAGTAATACATCATTCACGAAGTGACATGAGATATCTAATCTCCTTAACTAAGGAAGCATAAATCGACCTGTCTTGTTCTCGTCCTTGGATCAACTTGATTGCCACTGAAATCGTCCTTGTTCTTGAAAAAAAAACTGCATGCTCTTGCTGGCCCGGAAGACATGGAACGTGGGCAGACGCTACATCCATTCTATTAATACAAGATAGACCATTCTCCATGGTGGAGCTGGAATTGGCACTTAAGGACACTCACACTAATACCGCGCCGGGCCTAGATTGTTTTCCGGTTAAATTCTACAAGAAATTCTGGCCTTTGGTAGGACAACAGATGTTAGAACTTTCAGATACTTCCACAAGGGGAAGAGTCGATATCAAGGGCCTAAACTTTGCCATCATTACCCTGCTTCCTAAGACTCCAGGGGCGGAGCTTATTAAGCAGTTCAGACCCATTGCACTGATCAATATTGGTTTCTGCTTGTTAGTTAAGGGGTTTGCCACTCGGCTGACGCCGGTTGCGATCAGATTATCAGCCAAAGCTAACCAGCCTTTATCCAAGGCCGCAACATCCTCGAGGGGATCTCGATACTCCATGAGGTCCTTCATTAAGTAAATCAACAAAAGGAGAGCTTCCTTGTACTGAAATTGGATTTTGAGAAGGCATATGACCGCTTTAACTGGGAATTCCTAAAAAAATCATGGGGCTGAAAGGTTTTTTTACCACTGTGGGTGAGTTGGATCATGCAAATGGTCAGGGGTGGCCAGACGGCCATCAACATTAACGGAGAGATGAGACCATATTTTCGTAATTCAAAAGGGGTCAGGCAAGGTGACCCCATATCCCCATTGCTTTTCAACATAGTGGTTGAAGCCTTGGCGGTCATCCTAGACCTAGAGGCAGCTAAGAAGGCTGGTCACATTCAGGGAGTTTTCCCAGAGCTGAGTGAGGGGGTTATTACTCATTTGCAATACGCTGACGGCACATCGATTATCATTAAGAATGATCATGTCAGCATAGTGAACTTGAAGTTTAAAAGATCGTGGATGTCACCTAGAATGGGGGGGGGGGTGAATAGGCGCTTTAACATAATTATGGTTTAGGCTTGAACAAATGGAAATAAAACTAGCGTTTAATTTGTCAAGCACAAAACCTAAATCGACTAGGCTCACCTATGTGCACCAACAACTTATGCTAAGCAAAATAAACAACTAAGTGATAGCAAGATATATATCATGTCTATGGCTATCACAAAGTAAAGTGAATAAGTAAAGGGCTCGGGTAAAAGATAACCGAGGCACACGGAGACGATGATGTATCCCGAAGTTCACACCCATGCAGATGCTAATCTTGGTTTGGAGCGGTGTGGAGACACAATGCTCCCCAAGAAGCCACTAGGGCCACCATAATCTCCTCATGCCCTTGCACAATGCAAGATGCTGTGATTCCACTAAGGGACCCTTGAGGGCGGTTACCAAACCCGTAAAAATGGCAACCCTTGGCAGTGGTCACCGAACTCGCAAAAAGTGATTACATCGAATAGAACTCCAAGAGCATCAAGGAGAACATTGTACTGAAGATCAAAGAGAGAGAAGAAGCCATCTAGCTACTAACTATGGACCCGTAGGTCTATGGTAAACTACTCACACATCATCCGAAAGGCAGCAAGGTTGATGTAGAGCCCCTCCACGATTGATTCCCCCTTCGGCAGAGTGCCGAAAAAGGCCTCCAAATGAGATATCTCGAGAACAGGAACTTGCAGCGGCGGAAAAAGTATTTTGGGTGGCTCACTGTTGGTTTCCCGATTTTAGAGAATTTATAGAGCCAGAATTAGGTCAAACGGGTGAACGTGGGCCCCACGAGCCACCAGGGCACGCCCACCCTCTGGGCGCGCCGTGGTGCTCGTGGGCCCCTCCTTCATCTTCTGGCCCTCTCCTGAAGCTTCTAGGGTCTCGTTTGTCCAGAAAAAGATCTTCAAAAAGTTTTGTGGCATTTGGACTTCGTTTGGTACTGATATACTAGAAAACCAAAAATAGAAAAAAAACAGCAACTTGCACTGGGCACTAAGTTAATAGGCTAGTCCCAAAAAATGATATATAATTGCTTGTAAATGCATATAAAATATCCAAGATTGATACTATAATAGCATGGAACAATAAAAAATTAGAGATACGTTGGAGACGTATCAGCGTCCCCAAACTTAATTCTTGCTCGCCCTCTAGTAGGTAAATGATAAAAATAGAATTTTTGATGTGGAATGCTACATATCATATTCATCAAATAAATCTTTTCTTTTGTGGCATCGATATTTTGACTTGAGTGATTCAAAGCAATAGTCTACAACTTGACATGAAGATATAAATACTCAACCATACTAACAAGCAACCATGTCTTTCAAAATATCAACGCTAAAGAAAGGTATCCCTAGCCCATTATGCTCAGTCGATGATCCATTCATGAAACACACTCAACATTAACTACACCCAATGCACAAGCATGACAATAATGCTCTCTAGTTGGTGCTTTATAAGAGAAGATGGAGACTCAACATAAAAATAAAAATGCATAAAATTAAAATAGATAGGCCCTTCGCAGAGGGGAGCAGAGATTTGCAGAGGTGGCAGAGCTCAAAGTTTAAAATAGAGATAAAATTATTTTTGAGAGACGCATGCTTTTGCTGTCAATGTCACGACCGAAAGTTTCCAATATCTCCCATGCTAGACACACTATAGGCGCTTCCCAAACAGAAAATAAAGTTTACTCCCCCTCCACCATTCTTTCATAATCCATGGTTAGCCGTATCCATGGGTGCCTTCCAAACTTTCAACTTTCCAAGGGGGACTTTATTATTTTATTTTTATTTTTTTCTTTCATTTTCAGACTGGGCATCCCTATTACCTGCCACTTTCTCGTTCAATGACAAGTGAATAAACATTCATCGTGAGAATAACCCATTTAGCATGAAAGATATTGGCCACCCTCTGTCGCTTCATGAGAGGTACGGGCATACTAAACGGATAGTTTTTTGAATGATTAGAGTTAGCACATGCAAATTTACTTGGAACGGCATGTAAATACCGCATATAGGTAGGTATAGTGGACTCATTTGGCATAACTTTGGGTTTAAGGAATTGGATGCACAAGCAGTATTCCCGCTTAGTACAAATGGAGGCTAGCAAATAGATTGAGAAGCAACCAACCAAAAAACGAAAACAGTCATACACATGCATTGATAATAACTAACACTGAATCATGCACCATAAGAAGGATATAACTTTGTTGCATAACTATTGACTTTACATGCATGCATAGGGAATCACAAACCTTAACACCAATATTCTTACTAGATCACAATTACTCACTAGCATAACGCACATATTATCATCTCCATATCGCAAAACTGTTGTAAGGAATCAAACTTATCATATCTAGTGATCTACACGAAAGTTTTATTATATCCTTCTTGAATAGTCATCACATTGAGACCAAATTCATATCTTGTGCAAATTACCATTACTATTATCAACTCTCAAAATGATATAAGTGAAGCATGAGAGTTCATCTATTTCTTCGAAATTTAATCACCGTCGTGCTCTAAAAGATATAAGTGAAGCACTAGAGCAACTACCTAGCTCAAAAGATATAAGTGAAGCACATAGAGTATTCTAACAAATCATGAAAAATGTGTGTCCCTCTCAAAAAGGTGTGTCCAACAAGGATGATTGTGACAAACTAAAAAGAAAACAAAGACTCATATAATACACGACGCTCCAAGAAAAAATCATATCATGTGATGAATAAAAAATATAGCTCCAAGTAACATTACCGATGGTCGGTAGAAGAAAGAGGGGATGCCTTCCGGGGCATCCCCAAGACCAGGGCCCACAAGCCTGAGGGGCGCGCCCCATTAGATGCTTGGGAGTCCTTGAATATTACCTTGGGGTGCCTCGGGCATCCCTGAGCTTAGGCTCTTGCCACTCCTTATTCCTTCATCCATCGTGATCTCACTCAAAACTTGAAAACTTCAGCACGCAAAACTCAACAAAACCTTCATGAGATCCGTTAGTATAATAAAGCAAATCACTACTTTAGGTATGTTGCAAATCCGTTTATATTTTATTATTGCATTATGCCTACTGTATTCTAACTTCACCATGGCTTATACCCCCCGATACAATCCATAGATTCATGAAAACAAGCGAACAACGAAACAAAAACAGAATCTGTCAAAAACAGAACAGTCTGTAGTAATTCAAACAATGACCATACTTGTGTAACTCCAAAAATTCTGAAACATTAGGACAATGTGGGCAATTTGTATATCAATCATGTGAAAAACATTTAACAATTTATCAAGCTCTAGAAAATTTTAACAATTCTGCTACTGGAAGAAAAAGTTTATGTTTTTGCACAGAATCAAAGGAATTGCCATCCAAGTCATCCGAAAAGGCTTTACTTGGCAGAAACACTAACTAAAACACAAAAACACAACCATACAAATAGCATAATTGTGTGCACACAAAAAACAGAAAAGATAACTATTGGGTTGTCTCCCAGCAAGCTCTTTCTTTATAGCATTTAAGGTATGCTTGGGATATTAATGATGCTCACATAAAAGACAAGAATTAAAGCACAAAGAGAGCATTATAAAACATGTGACCAACACATTTAAGTCTGACATACTTCCTATGCATATACATTTTATAGGAAAAAATTATCAAGACAAGCAATATCTAGCTTATGCAAGGAAGAAGGAAGCATATTCCCCCTCTCATAATAACTACATGTAGTATCATACTCAAATTCAACAATATAGCTATCATATAAAATTTTCTCTTCATTATCCACATGCATAAAAGTTTATAATCTTCCAAGATAGTGGGATTAACATCAACTGAAGTCATGACCTCTCCAATCCCAGTTTCATAAAAAAATTCATAAGATTGAACACTCTCCAAACATGTGGGATTCTTTTTACCTAAAATTGACATTCTTCCAAACCCACTTTCAACATTATTGCAAACATGATTATCAATTTCATATTCATCATGAGGCTTAAATAAATTTTCAAGATCATAAAAAAATTATCACCCAATCATGATCATTGCAATAAGTAGTTGACATAACAAAATTATCATCCCCAAGCTTGAAGATTTGCATATCATTAGCACAATTGTCATTACTAGAATTTATAATAATATCATTGTAATCATGCTTCTCATTCAAGGAGTTGTCGTCAATCACCTTAACAATTTCTTCTTTTAACACTTCATCATGATACGTCTCCAACTTATCTATAATTTTTTATTGTTCCCTGCGGTTATATTATCTTTCTTGGATGTGTTACAATCATTTTATATCATTTTTTATACTAACCTATTGACATAGTGCCCAGTGCCAATTGTTTTTTTTTTTGCTTTTTTACATCGCAGGAAATCAATACCAAACGGAGTCCAAACGCAGCGAAACGTTTTGTGGAATTTTTATGGACCAAAAGACACCCAATGGACCAGAGAAGCACCTGGGGGGGTGGGGGTGCCCCGAGGGGGGGCACAACCCACTAGGGCGCGCCCAGGTGGGTTGTGCCCACCTCGGTGGCCTCCTGCACCGCCTCTTTGCTCTATAAATACCCCCAATATTCCATATACCATAGGAGAGTCGAAAAAAATCAATTCTAGTCGCCGCTAGTCCCAGAAACCACAGACCCAATCTAGACACAATCACAGAGGGGTTCGTCATCCTCATTGGTGCCTCTCTGATGATGCATGAGTAGTCTTTTGTAGACCTACGTGTCCGTAGTTAGTAGCTAGATGGCTTCCTCTCTCTCTCTCTCTTTTGATTCTCAATACAATGGTCTCTTGGAGATACATATGATGTAACCCTTTTTGTGGTGTGTTTGTTGGGATCCGATGAACTTTGAGTTTATGATTAGATCTATGTTTTTATCCATGAAAGTTACTCGAGTCTTCTTTGATCTCTTATATGCATTATTGCTTATAGCCTCATATTTATTCTCCGATATACGGGTTTTGTTTGGCCAACTTGATCTATTTATCTTGCAATGGGAAGAGGTGCTTTGTGATGGGTTCAATCTTACGGTGCTTGATCCCAGGGACAGAAGGGGAACCGACACATATGTATCGTTGCTATTAAGGATAACAAGATGGGGTGTATTTCTACATAAATAGATCTTGCCTACATCATGTCATCGTTATTATTGCATTACTCTGTTTCTCCATGAACTTAATACATTAGATGCATGTTGGATAGCGGTCTATGTGTGGAGTAATAGTAGTAGATGCGGGCAGGAGCCGGTCTACTAATCTTGGATGTGATGCCTATATAATGATCATTGCCTAGATATCGTCATGATTATTTGAAGTTCTATCAATTGCCCAACAGTAATTTGTTTACCCACAGTTTGCTATTTTTCTCGAGAGAAGCCACTAGTGAAATCTACGGCCCCCGGGTCTCTTCTTTATTATATTTTCCTTCGCGATCTATTTTTATTTGCTTTTATTTTTAGATCTATTAATCCAAAAATCCAAAAATACCTTGCTGCAACTTTTATTTATTTATTTTATCTCGTGTTCCCGCGAGATCTATTTCTCCAATCTACTACAGTTTTACCTATCCTTTTACCCGTGAGGGATTGACAACCCCTCTCTTACGTCGGGTTGCAAGTATTTGTTCTTTGTGTGCAGGAGCTGTTTACGTGGTGTTGCGTGGTTCTCCTACTTGTTCGATAACCTTGGTCTCATCACTGAGGGAAATACCTACCATTGTTGTGTTGCATCATCCCTTCCTCTTTGGGGAAATACCGACGTAGTTCAAGCAAACATCACATCACAATTTTTAGATTCACGAATTTCAAGCAAAACTTCATAGAGATAATCTAGTGCAAACATCTCACTAGCAATTGGTTAATCATAATTGGATCTTTTAAAAATATTAGCAAGAGGATGAGGATCCATCTTAATTTTTCTTATTTATTTTTTCGTTTTTGAGTGTTGACATGAAGGCAAAAAGCAAGCAAACATGCAAAAAGGGAAAAATATTTTTGTGTTTTTGTGAAAATGTTTTAGAAGTGGGGGAGATGAAAACGAGAGGCAAATGGAAAATAAAGTAAATGCAAGGAGATAAAAGTTTATGGGTAGGTACTTGATAGATGTTGATGATGTCTCCCGACAACGGCGTTAGAAATTCTTCCTGCTACTTGTGAGTTGCGTTGGGATTTCCCGGAGGGGATAATGCAGTACAGTAGAGATATTTATTTCCCTCAATTAAGAACCAAGGTTATCAATTAAGTAGGGGAACCACGCATCACCTCATTAGTAGTACTTGCACACAAAATAAGAAATACTTGCACCCAACGCGAACAAGGTTTTGTCAATCCCTTAGCGGTTATTTGCAAAGATTAAATTTTGTAGTGATTGATAGATAGATAAAACACGAAATAAATAAAGTAAAGAAAAATTGGAGGAAGGTATTTTTGGATTTTAATATAGGATAAAAGTAGACCCGGGGGCCATAGTTTTCACTAGAGGCTTCTCTCTTAAAAGAACAGATACGGTGGGTAAACAAATTACTGCTGGGCAATTGATAGAAAAGCGAATAATCAAGACGATATCCAAGGCAATGATCATATATAGGCATCATGTCCGAGACAAGTAGACTGACTCCTGCCTGCATCTACTACTATTACTCCACACATCGACCGCTATCCAACATGCATCTAGAGCATTAAGTTCATAAAGAACGGAGTAACGCCTTAAGCAAGATGACATGATGTAGACAAAGTAAACTCACACATGAATAAACCTCATCTATTTATCCTTAATGGCAACGGTACAAATACGTGTCATGTCCCTTTCTGTCACTGGGATTGAGCACCGCAAGATCGAACCTATCACAAAGCACCTCTCCCATTGCAAGAAAAATCAATCTAGTTGGCCAAACCAAATCAATAGATCGGATAGAAATACAAACTATAATAATCATGCATGTTAGTTTTAGAGAAGACTCAAACAATATTCATGGATAATCTGGTCATAAACTCACAATTCATCGGATCCCAACAAACACACCGCAAAAAGTGGTTACATCAAATAGAACTCCAAGAACATCAAGGAGAACATTGTATTGAATTTCAAAGAGAGAGAAGAAGCCATCTAGCTACTAACTATGGACATGTAGGTCTGTGGTAAACTGCTCACACACCATCGGAAGGGTAGCAAGGTTGATGTAGAGCCCCTCTGTCATTGATTCCGCCTCCGGCAGAGTGTCGGAAAAGGCCTCCAGATGGGATCTCTCGAGAACAGGAACTTGCGGCGGTGGAAAAAGTATTTTGGGTGGCTCTCTATGAAGGAAATATGCCCTAGAGGCAATAATAAAGTTATTATTTATTTCCTTACATCATGATAAATGTTTATTATTCATGCTAGAATTTTATTAACCGGAAACATAATACATGTGTGAATACATAGACAAACAGAGTGTCACTAGTATGCCTCTACTTGACTAGCTCGTTGATCAAAGATGGTTATGTTTCCTACCCATGGACATGAGTTGTCATTTGATAAACGGGATCACATCATTAGGAGATTGATGTGATTGACTTGACCCATTCCGTTAGCTTAGCACTTGATCATTTTAGTTTATTGCTATTGCTTTCTTCATGACTTATACATGTTCCTATGACTATGAGATTATGCAACTCCCAATTACCGGAGGAACACTTTGTGTGCTACCAAACATCACAACGTAACTGGGTGATTTTATAAATGTGATCTACAGGTGTCTTCGATGGTACTCGTTGAGTTGGCATAGATCGAGATTAGGATTTGTCACTCCGATTGTCGGAGAGGTATCTCTAGGCCCTCTCGGTAATGCACATCACTATAAGCCTTGCAAGCAATGCAACTAATGAGTTAGCTGCGGGATGATGCATTATGGAACGAGTAAAGAGACTTGCCAGTAACGAGATTGAGCTAGGTATTGAGATACCGATGATCGAATCTCGGGCAAGTAACATACCGATGACAAAGGGAACAACATATGTTGTTATGCGGTTTGACCGATAAAGATCTTCTTAGAATATGTAGGAACCAATATGAACATCCAGGTTCCGCTATTGGTTATTGACTGGAGACATGTCTCGGTAATGTCTACATAGTTCTCGAACCCGTAGGGTCCGCACGCTTAAAGTTCTGTGACGATCGGTATTATGAGTTTACGTGATTTGATGTACCGAAAGTAGTTCGGAGTCCCGGATATGATCAAGGACATGACGAGGGGTCTCAAAATGGTCGAGATATAAAGATTGATATATTGGACGACTATATTCAGATATCGAAAGTGTTCCGGGTGATTTCGGGAGGGTTACCGGAACCCCCCCGGGAGAAGTAATGGGCCACATGGGCCTTAGTGGAGAGGGAGAGGGCCGACCAGGGCAGGCCGCGTGCCCCCTCCCCCTCTGGTCCGAATTGGACTTGGTAGGGGGGGCGCTTTCCTTCTCCCTCCCCTCCTTCCTTTCCCCCTCCTAGTAGGAGTAGGAAAGGGGAGTCCTACTCCTACTAGGAAGAGGACTCCTCCTCCTGGCGCGCCCTGCAAGGGCCGGCCAGCCTTCCCCCTTGCTCCTTTATATACGAGGGTAGGGGGGCACCCTAGAACACACAAGTTGATCATTGATCTTTGTTAGCCGTATGCGGTGCCCCCTCCACCATAATCCACCTCGGTCATATCGTAGCGGTGCATAGGCGAAGCCCTGCGTTGGTAGCATCAGCATCACCGTCATCATATCATCGTGCTGACGGAACTCTCCCTCGAAGCTCTGCTGGATCGGAGTTTGTGGGATGTCACCGAGCTGAACGTGTGCTGAACTCGGAGGTGTCGTACGTTCGGTACTTGGATCAGTCAGATTGTGAAGACGTATGACTACATCAACCGCGTTCTCATAACGCTTCCGCTTATAATCTACGAGGGTACGTGGACGGCACTCTCCCCTCTCGTTGCTATGCATCACCATGATCTTGAGTGTGCGTAGGATTTTTTTTGAAATTACTACGTTCCCCAACACTCTATTGGTTTCCCGATTTTAGAGAATTTTTAAAGGTGGAATTAGGTCGAACGGATGATTATGGGCCCCACGAGCCACCAGGGCGCGCCCACACCCTGGGCGCGTCATGGTGCCTAATACTTCTCCAACGTATCTATTATTTTTGATTGTTCCATGCTATTATATTATCTATTTCGAATGTTTTATATGCGTTAATATGCTATTTTATATTATTTTTGGCACTAACTTATTAACCTAGAGCCCAGTGCTAGTTTCTGTTTTTTCCTTGTTTTTGAGTTTTACAGAAAGTGAATACCAAACAGAATAAAACTTTTGCGATGATTTTTCTTGGACCAGAAGACACACGTAGGACTTGGAGAGGAAGGCAAAAGAGTCCTGAGGGCTCCACAAGCCCTCAGGCGCGCCCTAGGGGGGGCCTGGCTCGTGGGCCCCACGGGAGTCCTCCGACCCTAATCTTTGGCATATAAATTCAGAAATATTCCCAAACCACCAGAAGTGTCCACCAAAATACTTTTCCGCCGCCGGAACCTACTGTTCCCGTGAGATCCCATCTTGGGGCCTTTTTTGGCATCTTGCTGGAGGGGGATTCGATCACGGAGGGCTTCTACATCAACTCTATTGCCCTTCCGATGAAGCATGAGTAGTTTACCACAGACCTACGGGTCCATGGCTAGTAGCTAGATGGCTTCTTCTCTATCTTTGATCCTCAATACCATGTTCTCCTCGTTGTTCTTGGAGATATATCTGATGAAATATTCTTTTATGGTGTGTTTGTAGAGATATGAAGAACTATGGATTTATGATCAGTTTATCTATGAATATTATTTGAGTCTTCTCTGAATTCTTATATGCATGATTTGATATCTTTGTATTTCTCTTTGAATTATCGGTTTGGTTTGGTGCTACCTCTTGAGCATGCATTGGTTTTCCCTTGAAGAGGAAAGGGTGATGCAGCAAAGTAGCATAAGTATTTCCCTAAGTTTTTGAGAACCAAGGTATCAATCCAGTAGGAGACTACACGCAAGTCCCTCGTACCTGCACAAACAAATAAGAACCTTGCAACCAACGCGATAAAGGGGTTGTCAATCCCTTCACGGCCACTTGCAAAAGTGAGATCTGATAAAGATAATAAGATAAATATTTTTGGTATTTTTGTTTTATAGATTGGAAAATAAAGATTGCAAAATAAAGGCGGCAGAAATAGCAAGTAGATAGGAGAATAATATGATGGAAGATAGACCCGGGGGCCATAGGTTTCACTAGGGGCTTCTCTCAAGATAGCAAATTCTACGGTGGGTGAACAAATTACTGTCGAGCAATTGATAGAAAAGCGCATAGTTATGAGAATATCTGGGCATGATCATGTATATAGGCATCACGTCTGCGACAAGTAGACCGAAATGATTCTGCATCTACTACTATTACTCCACACATCAACCGCTATCCAGCATGCATCTAGAGTATGAAGTTCATCAGAACAGAGTAACACATTAGACAAGATGACATGATGTAGAGGGATAAACTCAAGCAATATGATATAAACCCCATCTTTTTATCCTCAATGGCAACAATACAATACGTGCCTTGCTGCCCCTGCTGTCACTAGGAAAGGACACCGCAAGATTGAACCCAAAGCTAAGCACTTCTCCCATTGCAAGAAAGATCAATCTAGTAGGCCAAACCAAACTAATAATTCAAAGAGACTTGAAAAGATATTAAATCATGCATAAAAGAATTCAGAGAAGAATCAAATATTGTTCATAGACAATCTTGATCATAAACCCACAATTCATGGATCTCGACAAACACATTGCAAAAAGAATTACATCGAATAGATCTCCAAGAGAATCGAGCAGAACTTTGTATTAGGATCCAAAGAGAGAGAAGAAGCCATCTAGCTAATAACTATGGACCTGAGTGTCTGTGGTAAACTACTCACACATCATCGGAGAGGGTATGGTGTTGATGTAGAAGCCCTCCGTGGTTGATTCCCCCTCCGGCGGAGCGCCGAAAAAGGCCCCAAGATGGGATCTCACGGGTATAGAAGGTTGTGGCGGTGGAAATAGGGTTTCGTGGTGCTCTCGTATGTTTTCGGGGTATATGAGTATATATAGGCGAAAGAAGTAGGTCGGTGGAGCCACAAGGGGCCCACGAGGGTGGGGGTGCACCTACCCCCCTGGGCACGCCCTCCTACCTCGTGGCCGCCTTGTTGCTTCCTTGACGTCCACTCCAAGTCTCCTGGATTGCGTTTGTTCCAAAATAACTCTCCCGAAGGTTTCATTCCATTTGGTATTCCTTTTCCAGGAAACACTGAAATAGGCAAAAAAACAACAATTTTTGCACTGGGCCTTTGGTTAGTAGGTTAATTCCAAAAATAATATAAAAGTGCATAACAAAGCCCATTGAACATCTAAAATAGATAATATAATAGCATGGAACAATCAAAAATTATAGATACGTTGGAGACGTATCAAGCATCCGCAAGCTTAATTCCTGCTCGTCCTCGAGTAGGTAAATGATAAAAGTAGAATTTTTGATGTGGAATGCTACCTAGCATAATTCTCAATGCAATTTTCTTTATTGTGGCATGAATGTTCAGATTCAAAAGATTCAAGACAAAAGTTTACTATTGACATAAAAATAATAATACTCCAAGCATACTAACAAAGCAATCATGTCTTCTCAAAATAACATGGCCAAAGAAAGTTATCCCTACAAAATCATATAGTCTGGCTATGCTCTATCTTCATCACACAAAGTATTTAATCATGCACAACCCTGATGACAAGCCAAGCAATTGTTTCATACTTTTGATGTTCTCAAACTTTTTCAATCTTCACGCAATATATGAGCGTGAGCCATGGACATAGCACTATATGTGGAATAGAATGGTGGTTGTGGAGAAGACAAAAAAAGGAGAAGATAGTCTCACATCAACTAGGCGTATCAACGGGCTATGGAGATGCCCATCAATAGATATCAATGTGAGTGAGTAGGGATTGCCATGCAATGGATGCACTAGAGCTATAAGTGTATGAAAGCTCAACAAAAGAAACTAAGTGGGTGTGCATCCAACTCGCTTGCTCACGAAGACCTAGGGCATTTTGAGGAAGCTCATCATTGGAATATATAATGTAAAATTTCCACTAGCATATGAAAGTGACAACATAGTAGACTCTCTATCATGAAGATCATAGTGCTACTTTGAAGCACAAGTGTGGTAAAAGGATAGTAACATTGCCCCTTCTCTCTTTTTCTCTCATTTCTCTTTTTTTGGGACTTTTCCCTTTTTTATGGCATTTTTTTCTTTTTGTCCGGAGTCTCATCCCAACTTGTGGGGGAATCATAGTCTCCATCATCCTTTCCTCAATTGGGACAATGCTCTAATAATGATGATCATCACACTTTTATTTACTTACAACTAAAAAATTACAACTCGATACTAGAACAAAATATGACTCTATGTGAATGCCTCCGACGGTGTACCGGGAGGTGCAATGAATCAAGAGTGACATGTATGAAAGAATTATAAAGGTGGCTTTTCCACAAATACGATGTCAATTACATGATCATGCAAAGCAATATGACAATGATAACGTGTCATAAAAACGGAACGGTGGTAAGTTGCATGGCAATATATCTCGGAATGGCTATGGAAATGCCATAATAGGTAGGTATGGTGGCTGTTTTGAGGAAGGTATATGGTCGGTGTATGATACCGGCAAAAGGTGCGCGGTATTAGAGAGGCTAGCAATGGTGGAAGGGTGAGAGTGCATATAATCCACGGACTCAACATTAGTCATAAAGAACTCACATACTTATTGCAAAAATCTATTAGTTATCGAAATGAAGTACTACGCGCATGCTCCTAGGGGGATAGATTGGTAGGAAAAGACCATCGCTCGTCCCCGACCGCCACTCATAAGGAAGACAATCAATAAATAAATCATGCTCCGACTTCATCACATAATGGTTCGCCATACGTGCATGCTACGGGAATCACAAACTTTAAAACAAGTATTTCTCAAATTCACAACTACTCAACTAGCATGATATAATATCACCATCTTCATATCTCAAAACAATCATAAAGAATCAAACTTCTCATAGCATTCGATGCACTTTATATGATAGTTTTTATTATACCCAACTTGGATGTTCATCACATTAGGACTAATTTTATAGCCAAAGAAAATTACCATGCTGTTCTATAAGACTCTCAAATAATATAAGTGAAGCATGAGTGATCAATAATTTCTATAAAATAAATCCACCATCGTGCTCTTAAAAAGATATAAGTGAAGCATTAGAGCAAAATTATCTAGCTCAAAAGATATAAGTGAAGCACATAGAGTATTCTAATAAATTATGATTCATGTGTGTCTCTCCAAAAGGTGTGTTCAGAAAGAATGATTGTGTTAAACTAATAAGCAAAGACTCAAATCATACAAGACGCTCCAAGCAAAACACATATCATGTGGTGAATAAAAATATAGGCTCAAGTAAAGTTATCGATGGACGAAGACGAAAGAGGGGATGACTTTCGGAGCATCCCCAAGATTAGGCTTTTGGTTTTCCTTGAATTTTACCTTGGGGTGCCATGGGCATCCCCAATCTTAGGATCTTGCCACTCCTTATTCCAAAATCCATCAAATCTTTACCCAAAACTTGAAAACTTCACAACACAAAACTCAACAGAAAATCTCATGAGCTCCGTTAGTATAAGAAAACAAACCACCACTTAAAGGTACTGTAATGAACTCATTATTTACTTATATTGGTGTTAAACCTACTGTATTACAACTTCTCTATGGTTCATACCCCCCGATACTAGCCATAGATTCATTAAAATAAGCAAACAACACACGAAAAACAGAATCTGTCAAAGACAGAACAGTCTGTGGTAATCTGAAGGTGTCGAAGACTTCTGTAACCACATAAATTCTGAAATAAACTGGTGGACGTGAGGAATTTGTCTATTAATAATCTGCAAAAAGAATCAACCTAATCTCACTCTCCAGTAAAAAATGGCAGCTAATCTCGTGAGCGCTAAAGTTTCTGCTTTTTACAGCAAGATCGCAAAGACTTCCCCCAAGTCTTCCCAAAGGTTCTACTTGGCACAAACACTAATTAAAAACATAAAACCACATATAAACAGAATCTAGATGAATTATTTATTACTAAACAGGAACAAAAAGCAAGAAACAAAATTAAAATTGAGTTGCCTCCCAACAAGCGCTATCGTTTAACGCCCCTAGCTAGGCATAAAAACAAGAATAGATCTAGGTATTGTTGTCTTTGGTATGCAATCTATAAGCGGCTCTCATAATAGATTCATAAGGTAATTTAATTTTCTTTATAGGGAAGTTTTCCATGCCCTTCCTTAATGGAAATTGAAATCTAATATTTCCTTCTTTCATATCAATAATTGCACCAATCGTTCTAAGGAAATGTTTACCAAGAATAATAGGACAAGTAGGATTGCAATCTATATCAAGAACAATGAAATCTACAGGCACATAATTCCTATTTGCAACAATAAGAACATTATTAATCCTTCCCATAGGTTTCTTAGTGGTGTAATCCGCAAGATGCAAGTTTAAAGAACAATCATCAAATTCACGGAAACCTAACACATCATACAAAGTTTTTGGAATCGTGGAAACACTAGCACCCAAATCACATAAAGCATAGCATTCATGACCTCTAATTTTAATTTTAATAGTAGGTTCCCACTCATCGTAAAGTTTCTAGGGATAGAAACTTCTAATTCAAGCTTTTCTTCATAGGATTGCATTAATTCAAGCTTTATTTTGATCATAAGCATGAGGAGAATTTAGCACGGATTGCAACAAGGAAATACAATCTATCAAATAGCAATTATCATAATTAAATTACTTGAAATCCGAAATAGTGGGTTCATTGCTATGTAAAGTTTTGACCTCTTCAATCCCACTTTTACTAATTTTTGAATCAAGATCTAATAACTCCGAATCATTGGGATGCCTTTTAACTAAAGTTGACTCATCTCCAGTCCCATCATTATCAAGATTCATATTGCAAAACAAAGATTTAATAGGAGACACATCGATCACTTTTAGATCTTCATCCTTATTATCGTGAAAACTAGAAGAACACGCTTTTATAAAGCAATCTTTTTTAGCATGCATCCCATCGGTTCTTTCTTTGCACTCATCAATGGAAATTCTCATATATTTGAGAGACTCATTGATATCATGCTTAGGTGGAATAGATCTAAGTTTCAAATAATCAACATCAAGAGAAATTCTATCCACGTTCCTAGCCAACTCATCAATCTTAGGCAATTTTTCTTCAAGCAAAGCATTGAAATTCTTTTGTGAAATCATAAATTATTTAACATTAGTCTCAAAATCAGAGGAATATTACTAAAATTTCCATAAGAGTTGTTGTAGGAATTACCATAATTATTAGAGGAATTACTAGGAAACGGCCTAGGATTAAAGTTTCCTCTACACGCGTTGTTACCAAAATTGTTCCTACCAACAAAATTCACATCCATAGATTCATTATTATTCTCAATCAAAGTAGACAAAGGCATATCATTAGGATCAGAAGAAACACTCTTATTAGCAAACAATTTCATAAGTTCATCCATCTTTCCACTTAAAACATTAATCTCTTCTATTGCATGAACCTTTTTACTAGTAGATCTTTCGGTGTGCCATTGAGAATAATTAACCATAATATTATCTAGGAGTTTAGTAGCTTCTCCTAAAGTGATTTCCATAAAAGTGCCTCCTGCGGCCGAATCTAAAAGATTTCTAGAAGCCAAATTCAGTCCAGCACAAATTTTTTGTATGATCATCCATAAATTTAATCCATGAGTAGGGCAATTACGTATCATTAATTTCATCCTCTCCCAAGCTTGTGTAACATGCTCATGATCAAGTTGCTTAAAATTCATAATATCATTTTATAAGAGAGATGATCTTAGCGGGAGGAAAATACTTCGAGATAAAAGCATCTTTGCACTTATTCCATGAATCAATACTATTTTTAGGCAAAGACGAGAACCAAGTTTTAGCACGATCTCTAAGAAAAAACGGAAATAGCTTCAATTTATCAATATCATTGTCCACATCTTTCTTCTTTTGCATATCACACAAATCAACAAAGTTGTTTAGATGTGTAGCGGCATCTTCACTAGGAAGGCCAGAGAATTGATCTTTCATGACAAGATTCGCAAAGCAACATTAATTTCACAAGATTCAGCATCGGTAATAGGAGCAATCAGAGTGCTAAGAAAATAATTGTTGTTGGTATTGGAAAAATCACACAATTTAGTATTGTCTTGAGCCATCATGACAAACAATCCAACGCACAAGCACACAAGAAGCAAGAAAAAGAGGCGGACGAAAAAGAGGGCGAATAAAATGGCAAAGGTGAAGTGGGGGAGAGGAAAACGAGAGGCAAATGGCAAATAATGTAATGCGAGGGATAAGAGTTTGTGATGGGTACTTGGTATGTCTTGACTTGTGCATAGATCTCGCCGGCAACGGCGCCACAAATCCTTCTTGCTACCTCTTGAGCATGTGTTGCTTTTCCCTTGAAGAGGAAAGGGTGATGCAGCAAAGTAGCGTAAGTATTTCCCTTAGTTTTTGAGAACTAAAGTATCAATCCAGTAGGAGACTACACGCAAGTCCCTCGTACCTGCACAAACAAATAAGAACCTTGCAACCAATGCAATAAACGGGTTGTCAATCCCTTCAAAGCCACTTGCAAAAGTGACATCTGATAAACATAATAAGATAAATATTTTTGGTATTTTTGTTGTATAGATTGGAAAATAAAAGGCAACAGAAATAGCAAGTAGATAGGAAAATAATATGATGGAAGATAGACCCGGGGGCCATAGGTTTCACAAGTGGCTTCTCTGAAGATAGCAAATTCTACGGTGGGTGAACAAATTACTGTCGAGCAATTGATAGAAAAGCGCATAGTTATGAGAATATCTAGGCATGATCATGTATATAGGCATCACGTCCGCGACAAGTAGACCGAAACGATTCTGCATCTACTACTATTACTCCACACATCGACCGCTATCCAGCATGCATCTAGAGTATTAAGTTCATAAGAACAGAGTAACGCATTAGGCAAGATGACATGGTGTAGAGGGATAAACTCAAGCAATATGATATAAACCCCATCTTTTTATCCTGGATGGCAACAATACAATACGTGCCTTGCTGCCCCTGCTGTCACTAGGAAAGGACACCGCAAGATTGAACCCAAAGCTAAGCACTTCTCCCATTGCAAGAAAGATCAATCTAGTAGGCCAAACCAAACTGATAATTCGAAGAGACTTGCAAAGATATTAAATCATGCATAAAAGAATTCAGAGAAGAATCAAATATTGTTCATAGATAATCTTGATCATAAACCCACAATTCATCGGATCTCGACAAACACACCGCAAAAAGAATTACATCGAATAGATCTCCAAGAGACTTGATGAGAACTTTGTATTGAGATCCAAAGAGAGAGAAGAAGCCATCTAGCTAATAACTATGGACCCGGAGGTCTGTGGTAAACTACTCACACATCATCGGAGAGGCTATGGTGTTGATGTAGAAGCCCTTCATGATCGATTCCCCCTCCGGCGGAGCACCGAAAAAGTCCCCAAGATGGGATCTCACATGTACAGAAGGTTGCACCGGTGGAAATAGGGTTTCGTGGTGCTCTCAGATGTTTTCGGGGTATATGAGTATATATAGGCGAAAGAAGTAGGTCGGTGGAGCCATGAGGACCACGAGGGTGGGGGGCGCGCCCTCCTACCTCATGGCCGCCTTGTTGCTTCCTTTACATCCACTCCAAGTCTCCTGGATTGCGTTTGTTCCAAAAATAACTCTCTCGAAGGTTTCATTCCGTTTGGTATTCCTTTTCTGTGAAACACTGAAATAGGCAAAAAACAGCAATTTGCACTGGGCCTTTGGTTAGTAGGTTAGTCCCAAAAATAATATAAAAGTGCATAACAAAGCCCATTAAACATCCAAAACATATAATATAATAGCATGGAACAATAAAAAATTATAGATACATTGGAGACGTATCATTTGGCCAACTAGATTGGTTCTTCTTGCAATGGGAGAGGTGCTTACTTTTGGGTTCAATCTTGCGGTGTCCTCACCCAGTCAAAAAGTAGGGGTAGCGAGGCACGTATTTGTATTATTGCCATCAAGGGTAAAAAGATGGGATTTTCATCATATTGCTTGAGTTTTTCCCTCTACATCATGTCATCTTACTTAAGGCGTTACTCCGTTCTTATGAACTTAATACTTTAGATGCATGCTGGGTAGCGGTCGATGTGTGGAGTAATAGTAGTAGATGCAGAATCGTCTCGTTCTACCTGACACGGACGTGCTGCCTATATTCATAATCATTACCTTGGATATCATCATAACTTTGCGCTTTTCTATCAATTGCTCAACAGTAATTTGTTCACCCACCTTATTATTTGCCTTCAAGAGAGAAACCTCTAGTGAAACCTATGGCCCCCGGGTCTATTTTTCATCATATATTTTCAGATCTATGAACCAAAAAACCCAAAATACCTTGCTGCAATTTATTTACTTTTATTTTGTTTTATGTTTAGTAATCTTTTATATCTATCTCTATGAGATCTCACCTTTGCAAGTGACCATGAAGGGATTGACAACCCCTTTATTGCGTTGGGTGCAACTGTTTGATTGTTTGTGTAGGTGCGTATATTGGAGACTCGCGTGTATCTCCTAATGGATTGATACCTTGGTTATTAACCGAGGGAAATACTTATCTCTACTTTGCTGCATCACCCTTTCCTCTTTAAGGGAAAACAAACGCAAGCTCAAGAAGTAGCAGGAAGAATTTTTGGCGCCGTTGTCGGGGAGATCTACATCAAGCCTACTAAGTAACCACCATAAACTCTTATCTCTTGCATTACATTATTTGCCATTTGCCTCTTATTTTCCTCTCCCCCACTTCTAAAACAATTCCAGAAAAACACAAAAAGATTTGCCTTTTTGTTCGCCTTTTTTTGTTCATCTTTTAGTTTGCTTTTCATTCGCTCATGTGTTAGATTGCTTGTTTGCCCGTATGGCTCAACCTAAGAGCTTTGATCCTTACTATAGGAAGTTGGAAGAGATTGAAAATAATGGTAAAAGTTTCATGTCCCTGCAATTTGAGCATAATAGTTTCTTTAGAAACGAACTTAAGGAGCAAAAACTATGATGGAGTATATTAATAAAGAGCTCGATGACGTTTCTAAGCAATTTTATGGTCTTAAATCTGAATTGCTCATCTTGAAAATCTAGTAGGCCAAATTTGCAATAAACAAACTACGTTGGTAAATAAGATGGCACCTAAACCGGAGTCGTGTGATAATAATGATGAAGATCTTAAAGTGATTGGTGTAACTCCTATTGAATCTTTGTTTTCTAATATAAATCTTGATAAAGAGGGGACTGGAGATGAGTCAACTTTAGCTAGAAGGCATCCCAATGATTCGGAGTTTGTAGATCTTGATGCAAATTGATAAAAGTGGGATTGGAGAGGTCAAAACTTTAAGTAGCGATGAACCCACTCTTTTGGATTTCAAGGATTTTAATTATGATAATTGTTCTTTGATAGATTTTATTTCCTTGTTGCAATCCATGTTGAATTCTGCTCATGCTTATAATCAAAATAAAGCTTTTACTAAACATATCGTTGATGCTATGATGAAATCTTTTGAAGAAAAACTTGAGTTGGAAGTTTCTATCCCTAGAAAGCTTTATGATAAGTGGGAACCTACTATTAAGATTAAAATTAAATATTATGAGTGCCATGCTTTGTGTGATTTGGGTGCTAGCATTTCCATGGTTCCAAAAACTTTATGTGATGTATTATGTTTCCGTGAATTTGATGATTGTTCTTTAAATTTGCATCTCGCGGATTCCACTATTCAGAAACCTATGGGAAGAATTAATGATGTTCTTACTGTTGCAAATAGGAATTATGTGCCCATAGATTTTATTGTGCTTGATATAGATTTCAATCCTATTTGTCCTATTATTCTTGGTAGACCTTTCCTTAGAACAGTTGGTGCAATTATTGATATGAAAGAATGAAACATAAGATTTCAGTTTCCATTAAGGAAGGGCATGTAATACTTTCCAAGAAAGAAAATTAAGTTGCCATATGAATCTATTGTGAGGGCTACTTATGGATTGCATACCAAAGATGATAATACCTAGATCTATGTTTTATGCCTAGCTAGGGGCGTTAAACAATAGCACTTGTTGGGAGGCAACACAATTTTATTTTTTTGTTTTTTTGTTTTTGGTCCTGTTCTTGAATTAATACACATTATTACCTCTGCAGTAATTGTGTTTTGGTGTTTTTAATTAGTGTTTGTGCCAAGTAAAGCCTCTGGGATACTTTGGTATATCGTTGATTTGATCTTGCTGAAAAACAGAAACTTTTGTGCCTAGAAACATAATTGATCTGAGTTGCTGGAACGTAATAAAATCATGATTTTTTTACACAAGATTGATATATAAATTGCTTCTGTTGTCCTAATTTTTCAGATTTTTGGAGTTACATAAGTATATGAAGTTTACAGATTACTACAGACTGTTCTGTTTTTGACAGATTCTGTTTTCTATGTGTTGTTTGCTTATTTTGATGAATCTATGGGTAGTATCGGGGGGGGGGGGTATGAACCATGGAGAAGTTGGAATACAGTAGATATTACACCAATATAAAGAAAGAATGAGTTCACAACAGTACCAAAAAGTGGCGATTTGTTTTCTTATACTAACGAGTCTCATGAGTTTTCTGTTGAGTTTTGTGTTGTGAAGTTTTCAAGTTTTGGGTAAAGATTTGATGTACTATGGAATGAGTGGCAATAGCCTAAGCTTGGGGATGCCCTGGATTGCACCCCCTCTTTCGTCTTCGTCTATCAGTAAATTTACTTGAGGCTATATTTTTATTCACCACATGATATGTGTTTTGCTTGGAGCGTCTTGTATGATATGATTATTTGATTTTTAGTTTTCCACAATCATCCTTATTGTACACACCCTTGAGAGGGACACACATGAATCGTGAATTTATTAGAATACTCTATGTGCTTCACTTACATCTTTTGAGCTAGACAATTTACTCTAGTGCTTCACTTATATCTTTTTAGAGCATGGAGATGGCTTTATTTTATAGAAATTGTTGAACTCTCATGCTTGACTTATATTATTTTGAGAGTCTCTCGCATGGTAATTTGCTTAGGTTATGAATTGAGTCCTAATATGATGGGCATCCAAGAGGTATATAATAAAAACTTTCCTATAAAGAGGGTTGAATACTATGAGAAGTTTGATTCCTTATGATTGTTTTGAGATATAAATATGGTGATATTAGAGTCATGCTAGTGAACAATTGTGGATTGGTAGAAATACTTGTGTTAAAATTTGTGATTCCCATAGCATGCACGTATGGTGAACAGTTATGTGATGAAGTCGGAGCATGATTTATTTATTGATTGTCTTCCTTATGAGTGGCGGTCGGGGACGTGCGATGGTCTTTTACTACCAATCTACCCCCCTAGGAGCATGCATGTAGAACTTTGTTTTGATATCTAATAGACTTTTGCAATAAGTATGTGAGTTCTTTATGACTAATGTTGAGTCCATGGATTGTACGCATTCTCACCCTTCCACCATTGCTAGTCTCTCTAGTACCACGCAACTTTCGCCGGTGCATTACACCCACCTTTTACCCTTCCTCAAAACAGCCACCATATCTACCTATTATGGCATTTCCATAGCCATTCCGAGATATATTGCCATGCAACTTCCATCAATTCGTTTTACTATGACGCATACCATCATTGTCATATTGCTTTGCATGATCGTAAGATAGCTAGCATTATGTTCTCATGGTTTGTCCATTTTTTGATGTCATTCCCTATGCTAGATTATTGCACATCCCGGTACACCGCCAGAGGCATTCATATAGAGTCACATTTTTGTTCTAGTATCGAGTTGTAATTCTTGAGTTATAAGTAAATAAAAGTGTGATGATCATCATTATTAGAGCATTGTCCCATGTGAGGAAAGGATGATGGAAGCTATGATTCCCTCACAAGTTGGGATGAGTCTCCAGACTTTACAAAAATTAAAAGAGGCCAAAAGAAACCCAAACAAAATAAAGAGAAAAGAAAAAATGAGAGAAAAGAGTGAAGGGGCAATGCTACTATCCTTTTACCACACTTTTGCTTCAAAGTAGCATCATGATCTTCATGATAGAGAGTCTCCTATGTTGTCACTTTCATATACTAGTGGGATTTTTTCATTATAGAACTTGGCTTGTATATTCCAGTGATGGGCTTCCTCAAATTTCCCTAGGTCTTTGTGAGCAAGCAAGTTGGATGCACACCCACTTAATTTCTTTTTAAGCTTTCATAAACTTATAGCTCTAGTGCATCAGTTGCATGGCAATACCTACTCACTCACATTGATATCGATTGATGGACATCTCCATAGCTCATGGATACGCCTAGTTGATGTGAGACTATCTCCTTCTTTTTGTCTTCTCCACAATGGTGTCTAGTACGCAACTTTATTCTTGTAGACATGTGTTGGGCCTTCGAGCATAGAGTTTTGTAGGACAGTAGCAGTTTTCCCTCAAGTGAATGGCCTAAGGTTTATCAATCCGTGGAAGGCGTAGGATGAAGATGGTCTCTCTCAAACAATCCTGCAACCAAATAATAAAAAGTCTCTTGTGTCCCCAACACACCAAATACAATGGTAATTTGTATAGGTGCACTAGTTCGGCGAAGAGATGGTGATACAAGTGTAATATGGATAGTAGTTCTTGATTTCTGTAATAAGAACAATAAAAACATCAAGGTACCAATTGATAAAACGGAGCACAAACGGTATTGCAATGCTTGAAAAATGAGGCCTAGGGTCCGTACTTTTGCTAGTGCAATCTCTCAACAATGTTAATATAATTGGATCATTGATACGGCTCCGTCATATCTACTTTTCCTAACGCTTTTCCTCTTGCTTTGGACTCTAATTTGCATGATTTGAATGAAACTAACCCGGATTGGCGCTGTTTTCAACAGAACTACCATGATGTTGTTTTTGTGCAGAAATAGAAGTTCTCGGATTGGAACGAAACTTTGCGAGGATTTTTTATTCAATAAAATAAGAATTTCTGGAGCCAAGAACCACCGGAGGGGGAACCTGGGTGGGCACAACCCATGAGGGCGCGCCCCCCTCCAGGCACGCCCAGGTGGGTTGTTCCCACCTAGTGGCCCCGCAGGCCTCAACCCTAATACTATAAAATCACATATTTGGAGAAAAGAATCAGGGAGAAAAAATTATTGTGTTTCACGAGACGGAGCCGCCGCCACCTCCTGTTCTTCATCGGGAGGCCAGATCTGGAGTTCGTTTGGGGCTCCGGAGAAGTGGATCTTCGTCATCACCAACCCTTCTCTATCGCCAATTCCATGATGCTCCCCACCGAGAGTGAGTAATTCCTTCGTAGGCTCGCTGGTCGGTGAGGAGTTGGATGAGATTCATCATGTAATCGAGTTAGTTTTGTTAGATCTTGATCCCTAGTATCCATTATGTTCTGAGATTGATGTTGCTATGACTTTGCCATGCTTAATGCTTGTCACTTTGGGCCCGGGTGCCATGATTTCAGATCTGAACCGTTTATGTTATCACCACTATATCTATGTTCTAGATCCGATCTTGCAAGTTATAGTCACCTACTACGTGTTATGATCTGGCAACCCCGGAGTGACAATAGTCAGGACACTTACCGGTGATGACCATAGTTTGAAGAGTTCATGTATTCACTATGTGTTAATGCTTTGTTCCGATTCTCTATTAAAAGGAGGCCTTAATATCCCTTAGTTCCCAATACGACCCTGCTACCACGGGAGGGTAGGACAAAAGATGTCATGCAAGTTCTTTCCATAAGCATGTATGGCTATTTACGGAATACATGCCTACATTATATTTATGAACTGGAGCTAGTGCCATATCACCCTAGGTTATGACTGTTATATGATGAATATCATCCAATGAATTCACTAATCCAATGCCTATGAGTTTCTCTTATATTGTTTCTGCTAAGTTACTACTGCTGCTGTTACTATTGCACTTGCTACAAAAGCATTGCTATCACTGTTACCGTTACTATTGCTGTTGCTACTACTATCAAAACTATCATACTACTTTGGTACTGATCACTTTGCTACAGATAATTAATCTCCAGGTTCAGTTGAATGACAACTCAACTACTAATACTTGCAAATATTCTTTGGCTCCCCTTGTGTCAAATCAATAAATTTGGGCTCAATACTCTACCCTCAAAAACTGTTGCGATCCCCTATACTTGTGGGTTATCAAGACCTTTTTCTGGTGCCATTGCCGAGGAGCATATCTATATTTGTGGAGTCACTTGGGATTATTATCAAATTATCACTATGAAGAATCTGAAGGATGCTAAGACTAAGATTTTTTCCTCCAAGACGAGTAGAGGTAAGGACTTGCCATCTAGCTCTGCACTTGATTCAATGATACGTCTCCAACGCATCTATACTTTTTTATTGTTCCATGCTATTATATTATCTGTTTTAGATGTTTTATATGCATTAATATGCTATTTTATATGATTTTTGGGACTGACCTATTAATCTAGAGCCCAGTGCCAGTTTCCGTTTTTCCTTATTTTAGAGTTTCGCAGAAAAAGAATACCAAACAGAGTCCAAACGGAATAAAACTTTCGCGATGATTTTTCTTGGACCAGAAGACACCCAGGAGACTTGGAGTGCAAGTCAGAAGAGCCATGAGGCGGGCACAAGGGTGGAGGGCGCTCCCCTCGACCTTGTGGGCCCCTCGGTGACCCCTGACCTAGATCTTCCTCCTATATATACTCATATACCCCAAAAACTTCTAGGGGGCCACGAAACCACTTTTCCACCGCCGTGGCCTTCTGTACGTGTGAGATCCCATCTAGGGACCTTTTCTGGCATCCTGCCGGAGGGGGATTCAATCACGGGGGGCTTCTACATCAACACCATTGCCTCTCCATGAAGCATGGGTAGTTTACCATAGACCTACAGGTCCATAGCTAGTAGTTAGATGGCTTCTTCTCTCTCTTTGATTCTCAACACTACAAAAGAAGATACATCCGTCATTTTGGCCGAACGCATTTTTTTGTCATGCTTATGACACTTCTCTGATGATAATTGTGACAAAACCCGGTATTATCATAGATGTGGTGGGCTCCTACTTCTATGACAAAAAATCATGACAGAAAATGGGCTTTTGTCCTGGGCGGGCCGGAGACTCAGCTGCATGACATTCTTTGGGCCGTGCATGACAGAAAAAAACATGGTAGAAGCGAGGGCGAGGAAAATATCGGGGAGTTCCCGGTTACGATGGGTGCTCGGGGCCGAGCGATGCACAGAGGTTTGCACATTTCTCTCGTACACGTACGTGCGTGTGTGCGATGCGTTGCGCTCTAACTGAACCCGAGCGAGGCGTTGTGCCCTAACTGAACCCGAGAGATTGCAATAGCTACGTTACTGAACCCCGATCGATCCCTTGCTATTAACTGAACTCGAGTGATTCCTTCGCTATTGCTACTAACTGAAGCCGATTGATGCTGCCTCTTGATGACCAGTGAGCGTT
>NC_041392.1:216438761-216440885 GCF_002162155.2 Triticum dicoccoides | reverse complement strand
TAGTTCCTGGTGGGGGGTTGGATGAACAGGACCCCATGGTAGTAGAGCCCGTTGCCACTGGATGAACATGACCCCGATTGAGCTAGTTGGGGTGGATGAATAGGACCCGGTGGAGGGCTGGTTGAATAGTAGCCGGTGGAGGGCTGGATGAAAAGTAGCCCGTGGAGGGCTGGATGAATAGTAGCCCGTGGAGGGCTGGTTTAACAGGACCCCGTGGAGAGGGCTGGTTGAATAGTAGCCGGTGGAGGAGCGGTGGAGGCTGGATGAACAGGAGCCCGTGAATGAACAGTCGCAGGTGGAGGCTGGAGGAGGTCGACGGTGGATGAACAGTAGCTCGTGGAGGCTGGAGGAGGTCGACGGTGGAGATGAACAATATCCCATGGAGTCCCATTTTGCGGTACACCACACCCCTCCTGATGAACAGGACCCCCGTTTCGACCATAGCGCTCCAACACAAGTCTGTTTCTTATGTTTTGCGGTACGCCACACCCCTCCCGATCAACAGGACCCCGTTTTGAGCGTAGGAGGTCCAAGAGAAGTTCGTTTCCTCCGTTTTGCGGTATGCCAGACCCCTCCGGATGAACAGGATCCCGTTTCGACCGTGGCCAGTTGAACACAAGGCCATTTCCTCTGTTCTGCGGTACACCAGGCCTCGTTTCGGTCGGCTGTTCTATCCAAGCCGGTTGGCCCCTGATGAACACGACGACGCAGTTTCTCCATTTCGACCCAGCCATGTACACAAGCCCTAGCCATACATATGCGCGAGAAGGCATTCGAGACCCCGCCCGTATGTACATACGTGGCCGTATTTACTTTCTTGCACCATGGATGTACGTATGTGTACATGCTACATGCGCGCCTCTACTACGACACGTGCGCGCCTATACTACGACACGTGCCCTTCCTTACACGACCACAGTTCATCACTGTGGCCTGCAGACAGACCGATCGTACGTACATACACGTTCGCAACCAGAATGACAATGCTACATACACTTCGACTAGGTGGGTCCCGACTGTCAGGCACTTCCTTGCATGCGAATATGTAGATGGTGGGTCCCAGCAGTCAGGGGGAAACATTTTATTTCACAAAATATGGTGGCCCATCCAATGGGTCCGTGCTGTCAGGTGGAGGAATCATTATTTTGCGCGTAATAAGGAGGCACTCCCTTGCTGTGGCCATGGACCCAGCTGCCAACCTCTTCACGTACAGTGCTCTTCCGATGGAAGTCGTTCCTTGACCACATTGACCATGCTGCGCCGAGAGCACCAAGGCGGTGGATGATGGCGAGGCCTAGGAAGGGGATGACGCGGAGCTGGGGAAGATGCGGTAGTGGATGCCCACGTGGAGAGGAATACGAGGGTTCACTGGTTCGGCTTCAGTGTGAGGCTGCCATCGCCACAGAATAACATGGGGTGTGGGTGAGTAGAGGGATGGACTAACCAGCGGTGGGGGTAGTAGGGGGCGGTGAGGCCTTCGCGGCATCACAGCCGACCACGGGAGGCAGGAGCTCGTGGCATGACCGACGCTAGTTTGGGCGGCTAGAGCAAGAAGACCAGAGATTGAAGAAGCACTACGGCCGTTGGATGGACATCATATGGTCACTGGAGCTAGAATCGTTCATATTGACTAAGTTGACAAAGCCCTCTGTCCCCGTCAACTTAGTAGGCCCATAAGTCAGCCTCCCACTATGGTCGGTCCCAGCTAGCAGGGAGAGTATTCATTTTTTGTGCGTAATAAGGAGGCACTTCCTTGCGTGTGAAGATATAGCTCGTGGGTCCGACCTGTCAGCGGGGGGAACATTTTTTTCGCGAAATACAGAGGCCCTTCCGATGGGTCCCAGCTATCAGGTGGAGGAATAATTATTTTGCGCATAATAAGGAGACATTTCCTTGTGTGCGGCCGTGGACCCAGCTGTCAGCCTCTCCACGTACAGTCCAGTTCCAATGGATGTCATTCATTGACCACGTTGACCGCGCCGCGCTGAGCGCATCCAAGGTGGTGGACGACGACGAGGCCCTGGACAACAACGAGCCGGAGATGGGAAGGCACGGGAGTGGAGTCATAGACGGAGAGGTGTATGAGGGTTAACTGGTTCTGGTGCTGTGTGGTTCGGCAGTCGG
>NC_041392.1:216395552-216438418 GCF_002162155.2 Triticum dicoccoides | reverse complement strand
AGCGGTGGGGTAGCGCTTCACATTGAAGCGTGCTAAGCAAAGCTGCTACCAGCAGGAGGCGGGAGCAGGTGGTCCCGGCGGCGCTGGAGGAAGAATACGAGAGATTGAAGATGGATGCTGGTCGTGGGATGTAAATCCAACGGCTAACGATGTCAGAATCATTTGTTCACTAAGTTGACAACGACTTGCGTTGGCTTCGACCTATTGACCCACATTTCAGCCTCCAAAAATGTGGCACATATTCAACCCATTTTTTCAGAATTTACAGTCAATTTGATCTCTTTTTTTAGAATTATAGTCCATTTGCTGGGCTGGGTGAACAAATAATGTAGCGCCCATGCGGCCCATTTATTTTTTCCTAAAAAATTACATGCCATTTGCACTTTCTTGAAATACACGATTTTGCTGGGCTGATTCTAATTATAATGTTGGGTTGGGCGCAACAATGTTATAAAAAATAAACAGGGACTGAGCATTTCGCTATAAATATATTTAAATAATAAGTGATTTATTATTACATTGGTCCTTAAATTTTACCAAGCTTTTGTATAGAATCACGAGGATTTTCGTTGCCAAAAACATTCAGGATTTTATTGTTAAGAAATTATTTTTATAAGTTAATAAGATGTGGGATATTGTTTTCTTACATATGTAAGTATCTGTTAAATATATGATGACAATAAAAATAATATATAATAACATATAAAATAATTTAAATATATATAATATAGTTAGAAGGGAAACATAAGTTGGACGAGGCATTCCTATTCTTATATGAAAAAATAGAACAGACCTCTGCGTTTTCTTCAAAAAAATACATAAGTTGGGCTGCCGATGTTTTAGAAAAATAAAACCTCGGATGGAGGTCCATAGGCCGGTCTATACATGACGGCCCTCAAGAAAATACAAAACGGCATGTCGTGGGCTGCACATGTTAAAAAAGAAAGCCTAGACGGGGCACCCCACAACCCAGCTGATACTTGCTGCCCTAGTGATAATAAATGATACCTGCCAGCTTCCCGGCTTCGTTGTAAATTTATCTCCTTTAGCAACTATGTTGAAGCACCTAAAAAATGTAACTATGTTGAAAAACCCGTGGGCCCCAACATCAGTATAGCATTAGGAGGAAGTATTTTTTCAATGAGGCACTTGCTTGCGTATGGCCATAGACATGGTGGGCCCCGACTGTCTGCCTCTCCACGTATAGTACTCTCCAGATTCCTCTTGTTTGTTCAGCCTGTTCACAACGGCAGATAGCAGCGCTGCGGCGAGCGCACAAAGGCGCAGGACGAGATCGGACAAACTGAGGCAGTGCCTTATTTGTACCGAAACTACTGAACTAGCCCAGTGCCCAAGTGACACTACCCGACCGCTGTTTCGCCCGGGTTCGATTCCACCTGATGCAGGGAAAATATATCCATTTTTTGCCTCTGCCATTATTGACATGTGGGTCCCCATTGTCATCTACGCACACCACGTCCAACACTTGCCAAAACTTCGTCCCTCGTTTTCTCTATATTTCGCACACTCGACATTGTGTGTGCATTTTGAAAATAGCATATCTTTTTGACTCTGCATCATTTGAAGATGTGCTATGCATAAATGTTGATCAGCATGATGTTAACTGGCTGGTAGTTCCATTTTCGACCATGAATAAAACTTCCAACATGATGTTATCCCTGTTTGAAAAGGCCGTATTAATATAAATGCTCCGCCTCTGAAAGTTGCAGTTTCTTATATGAAACTGAACTTGCAGTTTCTTATCCGAAACTGAAACTTGCAGTTTCTTCTCTGAGAATCTCACTATCTGCACTTTTATACTCCTATGGAACTACATTTTTCAAGTAATAAAAGTAGATCTCTAGAATTCATAAAATACTTCATATGCTCAATACTGCAAATCTAAAATTAAAAGGACATTCATATCTGAAAGTACTCTCAAAATACACAACATAAAACAAAATTCACAACCTGCAAATACTGACAACCCTAAGCTCCTCCTGACAATTCACAACCTTCCCGACTCCTATTCCTCGGCGGCAGACAACCGCCCCATGAGACAATGTGAACGGTGAGGGAGAGGATGGCAGGGAAGCGTTGTCGGGCCAACTCCACTGGGTTCGCCTCTTGAAGTTGGGTTCGGTCGACGAAGACTCCACTGGCTCGCTCTGGCACGACACTCTCACAAACATCACCTTGTAGATGCTCGATCCTTCAATCTCTAGTGGATGCTCCATCTGGGATCGATACTCCCACCACCACTGCCTAATTGGATTCGGTGAATCTGTTTGCTCCATGGCCCAGAGGAGCAGCTCTATGTACTCCAGCGCGACTCCCTTCGGGAGTATCGCCACCTTTTTGCTCTGTTGCAGATATTTGGCCATGGATGTCGCCATCGCCGCTAGTTGGTCCTTGTTGTCAACCCAAGATTGTATCTCCAACATCCTAGCTAGCTTCACAGGGTTGCTGTCTACGATCCACACGTATCGGTTGTACTCCTCCATCGATCTACTTCTCCATTGTTGGATTTCGGGTTTCGGCAAAACCCTTGAGGTTCGAACACTGGGGTGCGCACGAAGTTCTCTCCCCCCTCTAGCTCGCACAGATCATGATCTCATGGCCTAGCTCGACGAACCCAAAGAACGAGAGACACAAGAGTTTATACTGGTTCGGGCCACTGATGTGGTGTAATACCCTACTCCAGTGTGGTGTGGTGAATTACCTCTCGGGCTGAGGATGAATAGTTACAAGGGAAGAACAACCTCCTGAGGAGAGGTGCCCTTGTGCTTGGTGAGCTTGTGTGGTTGAGGATGATCTGGATCCGTTGTCCGCCCAGTCCCGTCGCCTCCTACTGTGGTGGCTAGTCCTATTTATAGTGCCTCGGTCCTCTTCCCAAATATTGAGCGGGAAGGGATCCCACAATGGCCAAATTTGTAGGGAGACAACTAGTACAAGTTATTTTGACTAAAGGTGGTCTTCTCTTGCCAAAGGCTCTGGTGGTGACGCCGTCTTGGGCTCCACGGTTACCTCCATCCTGCCGTCCTGCTGGTCTTGGTCTTGTTGCACCGATATGGAAACCTTTGCCTGATGCCTCAGGACTCCTCACTTGCGATTGCCTCTTTAGCACCAAAGAGGAAACAAGGACACTACACGCACTGGCGCCTGCCTGGCTCCAGTCGTCATGGCTTGTGTCATAGAAACCTCGCGAGGTGTCCCTTGCCTTGATCTCTCCGCCCCTCGCGAGCCAGCCTGGTGAAGCTGCCCCCGAGGAGGTCTTGTGTCGTCTGCCTTGCGAGGCTTGGCCCCTCGGAGGGTCTTGAGTGTTTGCTGGTGAAGATGGGCCGTACGAGGCCACTGGTGGAGACACGTCGCGGGCCGCAGGCAGGCAAGTCTGGGGACCCCCATTCCCAGAACGCCGACAGTAGCCCCCGGTCCCAAGGCGTGCTCGGACTTGGCTTCGAGGCGAAGCCAAAGGGCAAGTGATACGTCTCCAATGTATCTATAATTTTTGATTGCTCCATGCTATATTATCTACTGTTTTGGACATTACTGGGCTTTATTATCCACTTTTATATTATTTTTGGGACTAACCTATTAACCGGAGGCCCAACCCAGAATTGCTGTTTTTGCCCGTTTTAGGGTTTCGAAGAAAAGGAATATCAAACGGAGTCCAAACGGAATGAAACCTTCGGGAACGTGATTTTCTCAATGAACAAGACCCGGGAGACTTGGACCCTATGTCAAGAAAGGAAACAGGAGGCCACGAGGTAGAGGGGCGCGCCCACCCCCACCAGGCGCGCCCTCCACCCTCGTGGGCCCCCTGTTGGTCCACTAACGTACTCCTTCCTCCTATATATATCCACATACCCCCAAACGATCAGATACGGAGCCAAAACCCTAATTCCACCGCCGTAACTTTCTGTATCCACGAGATCCCATCTTGGGGCCTGTTCCGGAGCTCCGCCTGAGGGGGCATCGATCGTGGAGGGCTTCTACATCAACACCATAGCCCCTCCGATGAAGTGTGAGTAGTTTACCTCAGACCTACGGGTCCATAGTTAGTAGCTAGATGGCTTCTTCTCTCTTTTTGGATCTCAATACAACGTTCTCCCCCTCTCTTGTGGAGATCTATTCGATGTAATCTTCTCTTTGCGGTGTGTTTGTTAAGACCGATGAATTGTGGGTTTATGATCAAGTCTATCTATGAACAATATTTGAATCTTCTCTGAATTTTTTTATGTATGATTGGTTATCTTTGCAAGTCTCTTCGAATTATCAGTTTGGTTTGGCCTACTAGATTGATCTTTCTTGCAATGGGAGAAGTGCTTAGCTTTGGGTTCAATCTTGCGGTGTCCTTTCCCAGTGACAGTAGGGGCAGCAAGGCACGTATTGTATTGTTGCCATCGAGGATAACAAGATGGGGTTTTCTTCATATTGCATGAGTCTATCCCTCTACATCATGTCATCTTGCTTAAGGCGTTACTCTGTTTTTAACTTAATACTCTAGATGCATGCTGGATAGCGGTCGATGAGTGGAGTAATAGTAGTAGATGCAGGCAGGACTCGGTCTACTTGTCTCGGACGTGATGCCTATATACATGATCATACCTAGATATTCTCATAACTATGCTCAATTCTGTCATTTGCTCAACAGTAATTTGTTCACCCACCGTAGAATACATATGCTCTTGAGAGAAGCCACTAGTGAAACCTATGGCCCCCAGGTCTATCTTTGTCATATTGATCTCCTATTACTTAGTTATTTCCTTTGCTATTTACTTTTCCTTTATTTTACTTTGCATCTTTGTCATAAAAATACCAAAAATATTATCTTATCATATCTATCAGATCTCACTCTCGTAAGTGGCCTTATAGGGATTGACAACCCCTATTTGCATTGGTTGCGAGGATTTATTTGTTTTGTGCAGGTACGACGGACTCGCGCGTAGCCTCCTACTGGATTGATACCTTGGTTCTCAAAAACTGAGGGAAATACTTACGCTACTTTGCTGCATCATCCCTTCCTCTTCAGGGAAAACCAACGCAGTGCTCAAGAGGTAGCAGCAAGTGCGGAGCGCCGCGGGCCCCAATAGCCCATGGCCCCGCTTGACGTGTGGCGATTGATTGGACATGGGCGGCCCCGCTTCCCCATGCATCCTTGATATCCGCCTGGCTAGGCGGCCACGACGTTCTACACAATTATTTCCCCATTGCTGGCAACTCACTCCCCAACTCCTCCGCTTCATTGGACATCCTTCCCCTACCACTTCAAGAACGAGCAAACAATGGAGTCCTCCACCTCCACCTCTCCTCCTCCCTCCTCCACCTGCTTTCCACCATCAATGGAGTCCTCTAGCCCTCTGATCCTTCCATGGAATGCCTGCTCCATTGGGATTTTGCACCAGGCCTGGCCTTGGCTGAACAGGTGAGAAGAAAATTTGGTTCGACCATGCACTTCTCCCCCTCCCACGGTTCCAAGGAGTTTTTATTGGTGGTTTCCTTTTCTTCGGACTCCTTCCCTCTTTCGGTGGAATCCGTTGGTATTGCTCTCCAATGTTGCATTGGTGGTCTTAGCTCTGGTTACAATGTGGTTCAGCTCAATCCTCGCTCCTTTCATTTTTCTGTGGCAAACAACAAAGTGGGGCATTTCATCTACAAGCTCAACGATCGTATTTGGCTGGATTTCATTTGCCACTTTCATCTTTTTAAAGGAAAATACACCAGAGCTCAATTATCCAATGCATGTTGGCATGCAGACGTGGAATTACCTGATATTTCGGTGCACCGATGTGTGGCTATCAAACCTAGGTTGGACTTCCTACTTTCTACCAATTCTTATCATTCTGATGTTATTAAGGAGACCACCTCATCTATTCTGGTTCCACTGATCCAAATGGAATTCTCCAACAAGAATGCTGATGAGGCTTCATCTTCTTCATTGATCGTTTCAAATCATCAACTTGAGCAGAAGGATATTCATATTCAATTTGGGTCTTTTTCACCCATTATCAATGAAAAGGTTTCTCCGAAATTATGCGTTGTTTCCTCGAACAACATTGATCGCATCGCATTAATGGAGCTTTTCATGTCTGAGGCGGAATTGGAGGATAAGCAATCACCTAATTGCATTACGGTAGGGGCCTTTAATTGCCCCCTGATTGCTCCGTATCCGCCCCTACCGCGCTGTTTTTTGAAATCTGCTCTCAGTTATGCGCCCGAACACACATCGTGGCCGCCCACACTTCGTGCCAAGCACAAAGCAGATTTGTCCCAAGCCCATTATACGTTGCAGGAAATTATTAACTTATCCACTAATTGGGCCTCACTTTGTTCTCGCTGCCTACAATGGGGCCACTGCAAGATTTCATGCCAGGCTAGGCTGATTTGCATTCACTGCTCCACACCTGACCACAAGGCAATTCACTACCCCAGCATTGGTAAGTCCCCTCTAATTGATGAGCTTAATTTGGTGACTAAAAATCTGGGCACCAAGACTGGATCTTCTGCTCCTTCCAATCCTATGGCCGGCATACGCAAACATAGCAGAAACACCGTCCGATGCACTACCTATGCATTCTATGGACACGTGGCCTGATCCTATCACAAGCGCCTCTGCGCCCAAAGATGGAAATGGAATCCCAAATCAACTCTGCTTTCCAATCCTACCCCTCACGCTCCGTCTCCCTTCTCGATTTCCCAACCGACGCGCCCCTGCCTAGTCCCATCACCATTATTGCTCATTGGACAAACCCCACCGCCCCCGCAGACCTTTGCAATGGCGAACTACCCGCTGAATCCAGTGTTGTTCCTTCCTCCGGGGTTCGCCATCGAGCCAGGACCGGCGGACCGCGTGGTGCACAGCGGGATGATAGTCGGACCAATACCACCGCTCAGCCATGATTTCTTGGCCATCGCTGAGGCCAGCGAGTATGTCCCTCTGCATCGCCGTGCTTCTGTTCGCAATGCAATCGTAGGTCAGCTTCATGCCTCTCAGCTCTTTACTACTGAAGTCAGTGATCATCCGCTTGGCATTGGGATTTTTGGATTTGCGGATTCTTTCTTGCGTGACACTGCTGTGAACACTCCCATTGAACTTGAAGATGAGGATCTTCTTAACACCTTTGTTCCGCACAATGAAGCGCTGAATCGTCGCACCACTTCTTTTGGTCTTGAGGTTTGGTTAATGTTCTTTGGTTTTCCATATGACTATCAGACCGAATATTACATTACCAAAGCTCTTGGTGGCTATGGATCTCTTGTGTCCTGGTACAATCCCAGGCAAGACCGACGCTACGTGTTGATCAAAGCCCGTGTTCTTCGCCTGCGTCTGATCCCGAAGAGCTTCATTGTCTGGCAGCTTGGGGGTGCCAGAGATTGCTGGACAGTGCAAGTCACCATCCTTTGCAGCAACGACTAGAACGGATTGCTTCCGGAAGTGCCACCTGCAGGTGAAGAACCCCCGCTGCGTGATGGCAACCCGCATCCCCAATTTGGCCCTGAGCTCACTGCGGAGCAACTGTATCACATCAGGTTCAAAATTGGCTTGTACAGAAGGCTTCTCCTGCTGGCCCTGACGATGCTGCCAACAACGACAACAATGTTGGTGTCAATGCTGCCTGGGGTGCTTGGCCACAGCCACCTGCCCCTCCTCTGCCCCTGCTCCCACCACATTTGGTCAATTACCAAGCATGGCTGGCTGCTCAAGGACTAACATTCCAAGATGGCCTCGTCACTGATAACAACCTTACTGACAGCCCAACACAAGCCTGGAATGATTCATTTTCCACTTCGGATGAGGGCAGCAGTTCTGATAACTCTGCTATGATTATTATGCCACATCGCTCTCTACAACTGGTGGATCCCCCAATGCCAACTGACTCGTTCTCAATTCCTATGGTTCTGCATGATCATGGCATTCAGTTCAGCCTTTCGGCCCAAGGTTCTGATCTTATGTATCTGTTGATTGAAGACCCAATTCCCAGGAAGCGGCTCAACACGTTCATCTTTGATGCTCTCCGGTCTATGCTTGCCACTATTGGGCCCTGGCGTAATGCTTTTGGTATGAGAAACACAAGTGCTGAAGTTTCAGTTTTGGTTTCTTCTGATCAAACTGGAGTTTGCTTTGAGCAACTGTCACCATCGACTATGGTCATTCAGGAACTGCAATCTGAAGTTACTGCCCCACCCAATGCACTGTCTGCTCAGCCGTCTGCCTATGATTCACATTCTAAAGTTTCTACAGATTCACATTCTGAAGTTTCTGAACTTCTGCCTGTCACCCAACTAACGACAAACACAACTCTTGGGCCATGCACTCTGGATCCTGGTCCCTCAGCCTCACACCCGACAGAACTCCCACATGATGGTCTGGGTCTTGCCACTGTCAACATTGAGATACCGTCTAGACCTTTGGTGACCCGTGGCCGTCGCTCCAAAACTGCCGTGGCACCAATTTCCACTGTTGAAGTTCGTCGCAACACCAGGTCTAACAGATACAATGGTTTCAAAGTCAACATGCCCATTGATAACCACACTGCCACTTCCAAGGTTAAGCCAAGTATTGTACCTGAGATGGGTTCCTCTTCCTCCACCAACACTGAGCAGGTTCCTGGTGACATCCCTCCCCCAACTCCCATTGCTACACTGCAAGACATCGACATCAACAGGTGTGCCATTCTAGCTGCAGAATTAACTGAAGAAGCCCTCTTGGTGGTGCCGACTAGTGTGGTGTGTGGGGATGATGCATCTGCTCCTGACGTTGAAGCTGCTGGAGGCAGTGGTACTCCCACTTCTGCTTAATTTACCCGTGATACTATGTCTCTTTTGCGCTCTTGGAATGTCCTCTCATGGAATATTCGCGGTCTTAACTCTGAACCTAAGCAGGCAACGCTTCATAATGCTATCCTTACTAGTGGTTGCACGATCATTTGTTTACAAGAAACCAAAAAAACCCCGTTTGCTCTTGCTTTCATCAAATCCTGCTGTCCCCGACAATTTGATCGTTTTGCTTTCGTGCCTTCTCGTGGCGCCTCTGGTGGTATTATTACAATCTGGAAGAGCTCGATGTTTATGGGCTCAGTTTTGTTCTCGGATCATTTTGCGCTAGTCGTCAGTTTTACCAGCACGCAGTCTTAGCAAAATTGGACGCTAGCTAATATTTATGGGCCATGTACTGGGGATGACCGTATCACATACACAAATTGGCTATATGAGTTAGACATACCACCCTCACAGGATTGGCTTTTGCTGGGTGATTTCAACTATATTCACGCACCTAATAATCGTAATAAACCTGGCGGTAGTACTCTTGACATGTTCACCTTCAATGCTATTATCTGCGCGCAAAACCTTCTTGAGCTTCCAATCAAAGGCCGAGCTTATACGTGGAGTAATATGCAACTTGATCCTTTACTCGAGCAGTTAGATTGGTTTTTCACGTCCCTACATTGGACCAATGTCTACCCCAAAACATTTGTTAAGCCGCTCGGTAAGCCTGTCTCTGACCACATACCCTGTGTTGTCTCAATTGAAACCAGCATACCACGTAGTACGGTTTTCAGGTTCGAGTCGTATTGGCTTTTGCACCCTGGACTCATGGATGTTGTACATGCCTCTTGGAACAAACCGGTGCAATCGTCTAATGCAGCAACTGTCCTTTGTGCTAAATTCAAAAGGCTCAGACATGCCCTCAAGATTTGGAGCAAAAGCATTTCTCGTTTGACGATCACCATTGGCAATTGTAACAAAACTTTGGCCCATCTTGATGAAATGGAAGACAAAAGATCCCTTACCATCCCCGAAAACAACTTCCGCAACATCCTCAAAAAACATATTCTGAGGCTTTTACAATATCAGAAACTCTACTGGAAGAAGCGTTGCACAATCCGTTGGATTAAATTCGGTGATGAAAACACGAAGTTTTTTCAGGCCGTGGCCACGGAATGCTACCGTAATAACAACATTGCTTGCTTTCTGGATAATGAGGGTAACCAAGTGGAGGATCACACTAGAAAAGAGGCTCTAATCTTTCAGACTTACAAAAATCGCCTGGGTTCTATGTCACCTACTAAGATGAAATTTGATCTACCTTCGCTAATACAACACACCAACGATCTAGATCATCTAACAGAACCATTCACACATGAAGAGATCGGTGCAGTGGTTAAAGAGATGCCTTCTGACCGTGCACCTGGCCCAGACGGGTTTAGTGGAGCATTCCTCAAGTCTTGCTGGCCTTTGATCAAGTCTGACTTTTATGCTCTATGCTCCCAATTCCACACTAGTGATCTTGACATAACAAGCATCAATGATGGCCTGATCACTCTGATCCCGAAGGTTCGATTGCCGGAGTCAGTCAATGACTATAGACCGATAACGTTACTAAATTGTTGCTTTTGGCCAATCGACTACAAAAGATCATCTTGAATCTGGTCCACCGTAACCAATACGGTTTTCTCAAAGGCCGGACCATTCAGGATTGCCTGGCTTGGGCCTTCCAATATATCGATCAATGTCATGCATCAAAAAGAAAAATCATCTTACTCAAATTGGACTTTGCGAAAGCATTTGACACTATTGGCCATGAACCTATGATCAACATCATGCATCATATGGGATTTACTGACAAATGGCTCAACTGGATCCATTGTATTTTTTCTACTGGACGATCTTCCGTTCTGCTCAATGGTGTACCGGGCCTCCAATTTCATTGTAAGAGTGGGGTACACCAGGGTGATCCTCTTTCCCCCTGCTCTTTGTCCTCGCAGCTAATCTCCTTCAGGCTGCCATCAACAATGCGTTTAGGCAGGGGAGGATTGAGCTGCCTTTTCCTTGCCCTGGTCAATCTGAATATCCGGTCATCCAGTACGCTGACGACACCATCCTTGCCCTCCCTGCCTGCCCACATCAGGCTGAAATTATCAAGCAGATTCTCTCGGACTATGCACTGTCCATTGGTCTCAAGATCAACTTCAACAAGTCCACTCTTATCCCTATAAATCTTGACGATGCTTCAACCACTGAGCTCGCTAACATCTTTGGTTGTTCGGTTGGCACCATGCCTTTTACATATCTTGGACTTCCCATGGGTACCTCGAAACCCACTGTACAAGACCTCATGCCACTTGTATGCAATGCCGAATGACGCCTCACTGCCACGATCTCCATGATGTTGTATGGAGGAAAGCTTTCCTGGCTTAATGCGACCGTCACCTCCTTGCTTATTTATGCCATGTGCACACTGAAGATACACCGCCAAGTCATTGAGATGTTGGATAAGATCCGTCGCCGCTGCCTTTGGAATAAGAAGACTGAGCAAGGAGAGAAATGCAACTCACTAGCTGCGTGGGACATGGTCTGCAAGCAAAAAAAAGGAGGCTTGGGAGTGATTTATCTGAAACTCTAGAATGAAGCTTTGTTCATGAAGTTCTTGCACAAATTCTATAACAAGAAAGATGTACCATGGGTGCAACTTTTGTGGGACACCTACTATATAGGAAAAATTCCTCATGCTTTAGACGCGGTGGGCTCGTTCTGGTGGCGTGACGTGCTCAAACTTACACCTCAATACCGCGGGATCTCATGTGTCCAGGTGGTTAATGGGACAACTACTCTCATATGGAAAGATCTTTGGCTAAACAACACTTTAGAGACGTCACACCCTTGTGCCTTTTCATTTGCCTTGCATGAAGATGCATCCGTCAAGGATTTCTTGGAGAGCACGTCACTGCATGAACTCTTTCATCTGCCCCTCTCTCCTGAAGCCCTTCTAGATGTTCGTGATATGCAGCCCCTGACCACTCATCTGCACCCCTCCACGACCTCCACTGACGTCTGGCACTATGCTTGGGGGAAAACGGAGTTCAAAGCTGCAGACTACTACAAATTCTGTTTCAGACTTGCCCCAAAGCACCCAACATTCAGGCTGCTGTGGCGATCCAAAAGCACCATGAAAATCAAAGTCTTCAGATGGTTGCTTCTGCTTGATCAACTAAACACAAGGAACATGCTAAAGCGTCGTCATTACAACATTGGTGAGGTGTTTGACTGCCTTCTCTGTGGGCGACATATTAAAGAAACAGTGGACCACATGATCTTCACCTGCCCGTTCAGTAAAGCTTGCTGGGAGAAGATTGATATTGCGTGGCTGAAGTTTGATTCCAGACTTGATCTGATTGCGCAAATCCATGAGGCTGGGCGTAGACCTCTCTTCATGGAAATTTTCCTCACGGCAGCTTGGAGCTTGTGGAAGGAACGCAATAACAAACACTTTAGAGGGATCAACCCTAGTACTGCATCTTGGTTGAAATGTTTCAAGGGAGATTTTGACCTCCTCCAATATAGGGTGAAAGAGGCTCAGAAGTCTATTGTAACTACTTTTGTAACTCACTAGCCTAACTACCTCCTTGTTCCTTGAGTAGTGACTACCTATATAGTGCTCCACCATAACCCCCCGGGGTGGGGGGTGATGGTAGGACACCATCTTGTAACAACTATGTAACTCACATGTAACTCTTTACAAAGATAGAAAATATATACAAACAGTAGGAGCCTCTCCTACTGTCTTTCCATAAAAAAAACTCCTCCACTTCTTCGAACCTCAGCTTCCTCTCCCAATCCGACCTGAGTTCAGTCCTCTCCATCACCATGGCGCCAAACTGAACGGAGAAAGGGAAGAAGCCCCTATCCTCAGCTAGCCCGCCTCTGGCCGTCGAGCCCGCCGTTGGCCGATCATGGGTGCTCAATCGGGAGGCCATGGACAAGGCCCGTCCTGCGCTCGCCACCAGCTTCAACGAATGGGGAGGGATGGTGGCCTGGCCTGCGTCCCGAGCTTCTGTCGATAGAACAGCCACCAAGGTCCAATTCTTCATCGACGCCCTGTGGGCCGGCCTGGTCCCTCCCTTCTCTGCCTTCTTCAACACCGTGCTTTCCCATTATCAGATTCATATGCTGCACCTAGATCCCCAATCTATCGCTCTTCTTGCCGTCTTTGCCTTTGTCTACGAGGCCATGGTGGGCATCGCCCCCTCCGTGGCCCTTCTGTGCCATTTCTTCTCGCTGCACCTGACCAACCCCTGGCAATGCTCGGGGTGCCTGAGCTTCCAGGCCGTGGCGGCGACAGTCGGCTCGGGGATTGACTTTGAACTCCCGCCGTCTGCGAGCGGGTTCCGGACGCGGTGGATGTATGTGGATGTCGTAGTGCTAATCCCTTTGCTCTTGCCTCCGTCGGTGCCCGCCGTCCCCAGCTCCTACTGGGATCACGAGAAGCTTGCAAGCCCCCACCTCGCCTTCGTCTGGCTCCGGTTGAAGAGGCTGAAAGATCTTGGCTTGACTGCGCCCGTGGTGATGGAGTTCCTCCGACGCCGCGTCGCCCCACTCCAGCGCCATTCCCAGCCGATGTGGGCCCTGTCTGTCAGCCAGGATCACATGAGGCTTCAGGAGTCAGGGCTTCCACTCGAGGCATGGAGAACGGTGCTCGAGGTCTTGGCGGGCGACCCCTCGCCAGCCGATATGCCACTGGAGGGTTGTCTCTTGTATTGCTGCTCAAAAAGGGTGGAGTTCGCGGGGCAGATGGCCCCTTTTAGCGAATGGGGCCTGCGTCCGATCGTCCTTCAGGGATCCCGCGAGAACCCCGTCACCATGGTTCCCCTCCTTGTCGCCGGTGCTGAACTTGCCCCAAGAGTGGATGCAGGGGGGCAAGCACCACTGGAGGCCGGAGGCGCGGGTGCCGAGATGTCGACGCCGCCCGTGGCTCCTGAGGCGCCATCTCCGGGAGCCCATGACTCTTGCTCTGGGTGGCAGTTGAGGGGGCTACGCAATCCGCTGCTCCTGAGGACGAAGCTCCCGAGGCCTCAGTAGGTCATCGTGAGGCAGAACCCGATGGCTCTCCCCAGCTTGGCGCTCCTGAGGTCGCCTCCTTGAGCACTTCACCAGCCACGCCCTGCGTTTGTCGCCATGTCCAACGCTTCGGCCGGCTCTGTGTAGACTTCAATGTGCCCCGCAAAAGGAAGGGGTCCCCAAGCTGCAGCAGTGGCGCCTTCGGCCGTTGAAACAGAGGAAGTACATCACCATAGATGAGTAAGTACCTTATCTTTGTAATTCCTCAAGTGCTGCTTCCCTTCCTGACGGTGGCTCTTCAGGATCCCTTCTGCTAAGGTCGTGAAGCCTCCTGGGAAGCAACCTCCTCCTGCCTCGAATCTCCTGCTATCCTTGAGCGTCCTAAGCCAGCATGCCGCCCCCGGTGCAAGGTCGGCCGGAGAGGTAGACACGCTAGCTGGGCGCTTCGAGCCCGTGCTCCGGCCGTCTCTTCTGCGTGGCCTCGCCGGGGGTGCGACGAGCGTGCCAAGGGCTTCTCCTCCGGTTGTTGACGGCGGCTGTATGGCTTCGGTCTTGGTTTCTTCTTCAAGTAGCGAGCCTGAACTCAACCGGGCTCCCGCCAAAGCCCAGTCGTCGACCGGGGGAGGGGGCGCCAGCCCCGAGCCCCCTGCAGAAAGGGGGCGAGCCGCTTCGGATCCCGTCAGTGACCCCCTTTGTGGAGGACGGAATCGGCCACTTGCTCAAGTTTGCGCACGAATGGAGTGTTGTCCGCCACGAGCTCTTTCTGGAGGCGATGGGCATGATGAGCCGGCTTGCGGAGAACTCATGGATGTAGACGCGCGCCTCGAGGCCAAGTGTCTTCGACTGATGGAGGAGTGGCATAAACTGAAGGTGGCCATCAACCTCAGGCGCCACCAGCGCGAGCTTGATAATGCGAAGGCCGAGGCGTCTCTTGCAACCTCGCGTGAGGCCTGCGCTCGAGCCTTGGAAGAAGCCTGTGAAGCTGATCGTCACCGTTTGATCGCAGAGAAACACGCGTGGGAGCTCCAAGCCTGGAGCGCCTCCTTGGAGCAGCAAGTGGAGGCGCGCAAGGCTGCCCTAGCATCGATGAAGGAGACGCTTACCGAGGAGGAAGAGATCCTGAAGTGCGAGGAAGCGCTGGCGTTGGAAGCCATGGAGCGCAGCCTTGAGCTTGAGCGGTTGGAGACGAGGGAGCACCAAGTCGCCCAAGTGGAGGACGCTATCGGTGCGCGCGAGGCCAGGGCTGTCAGATCACGTGTTCCGGCAAACCCTTAAGGTTCGAACTCTAGGGTGCGCACGAAGTTCTTTCCCTCCTACTGATCTGTGCCCTAGCTCGCTAAAGTCTTGCGGACGAACTCGACGCACTCGCAACACAAATACACAAGGTTTATACTGGTTCGGGCCACCGTTGTGGTGTAATACCCTACTCTAGTGTGGTGGTGGTGGATTGCCTCTTGGGATGATGAAGAACAGTACAAGGGGAAGAACAGCCTCCCGAGATTGAGGTGTTCTTGTGCTTGGTGTGCTAGGGGTTCGGTGAGATACCATTGCCTCAAATTAATAGTGCCACTAGATTAAGGTGCAAAATACTAACATTACTGCTTTATCATGGCAGTGCCAAAACAGTAGCACAAGAGCAGACTCAACATGCAGAATCTTTGGCAAACAGTCGGACCAAAAAGGAACATACCTCATGATGGGAACCATATCTGCAGTCAACGCCATCATAGAAGGGATGACACCAGTCACCAACATGGATGATTCAATTCATTGGACCTTTTGGTGCAGTTCAACTAAAATGAAGCAATGTCCCATGAGCTAGCAGCTTCTTCTTCATTTTTATAAGAAAAGGGCTCCAGCCCCGGTTCCATGTCCATCAGAAAACGAATCCCACAGAGCTTCTTCTTCATTAGTTGCAATAAAATTGAGCAACATAAAGGTTGGTTGTGAAGTGATACGTCTCCAACTTATCTATAATTTTTGATTGCTCCATGCTAGATTATCTTATGTTTTGGACATTATTGGGATTTATTATTCACTTTTATATTATTTTTGGGACTAACCTATTAACCGGAGGCCCGACCCAGAATTGCTGTTTTTTTGCCTATTTCAGAGTTTCGCATAAAAAGAATATCAAACGGAGCCAAATGGAATGAAACCTTTGGGAACGTGATTTTTGGAACGAACATGATCCAGGAGAGTTGGACCCTACGTCAAGCAACCAACAGGGAAGCCACAAGGTAGGGGGGCGCGCCTACCCCCCCAGGCGCGCCCTCCATCCTCATGGGCCCCCTATTGCTCCACCGACGCACTCCTTCCTATATACATATGTACCCCCAAATGATCAGAAATGGAGCAAAAACCCTAATTCCACCGCCGTAACTTTCTGTATCCACGAGATCCCATCTTGGGGCCTGTTCCGGAGCTCTGCCGGAGGGGGCATCGATCATGGAGGGCTTCTACATCAACACCATAACCTTTCCAATGAAGTGTGAGTAGTTTACCTCAGACCTTCGGGTCCATAGTTATTAGCTAGATGGCTTCTTCTCTCTTTTTGGATCTCAATACAAAGTTCTCCCCCTCTCTTGTGGAGATCTATTAGATGTAATCTTCTTTTGCGGTGTGTTTGTTGAGACCGATGAATTGTGGGTTTATGATCAAGTTTATCTATGAACAATATTTGAATCTTCTTTGAATTCTTTTATGTATGATTGGTTATCTTTGCAAGTCTCTTCGAATTATCAGTTTGGTTTGGCCTACTAGATTTATCTTTCTTTCAATGGAAGAAGTGCTTAGCTTTGGGTTCAATCTTGTGGTGTCCTTTCCTAGTGACAGTAGGGGCAACAAGGCACGTATTGTATTGTTGCCATCGAGGATAACAAGATGGGATTTTTATCATATTGCATGAATTTATCCCTCTACATCATGTCATCTTGCTTAAGGCGTTACTCTGTTCTTATGAACTTAATACTCTAGATGCATGCTGGATAGCGGTCGATGCGTGGAGTAATAGTAGTAGATGCAGGCAGGAGTCTGTCTACTTGTCTCGGACGTGATGCCTATATACATGATCATACCTAGATATTCTCATAACTATGCTCAATTCTGTCAATTGCTCAACAGTAATTTGTTCACCCACCGTAAAATACTTATGCTCTTGAGAGAAGCCACTAGTGAAACCTATGGCCCTCGGGTCTATCTTGCATCATATTAATCTTCCAACACTTAGTTATTTTCATTTCCTTTTATTTTACTTTGCATCTTTATCATAAAAATACCAAAAATATTTTCTTATCATATCTATCAGATCTCACTCTCGTAAGTGACCGTGTAGGGATTGACAACCCCTTGTCGTGTTGGTTGCGAGGATTTATTTGTTTTGTGTAGGTGCGAGGGACTCGCGCGTAGCCTCATACTAGATTGATACCTTAGTTCTCAAAAACTGAGGGAAATACTTACGCTACTTTGCTGCATCACCCTTTCCTCTTCAAGGGAAAACCAACGCAGTGCTCAAGAGGTAGCATGAAGCTCCTGGAATGTTCAACTATAATTTGGATATCATTTGTGCAGTTCAACTAAGATCAAGCGTGAAATGTATATCTGTGTTTGCACAAAAGAAGGTGGAAAGGAGGGTGACTAACAAGTGATGAAACATACATCAAATGAAAAGAAGCATCTTCCTTATCTGAATGGCAATCCTACAAGGACAGTAGCAATTTCTAAAGCAGCAGCATTGCTAGATATTAATGTGGGCATTAGGATTAACTATGACAACCGTTAAATATGGCATTACTTTAATGGTGTCATTGCTCCATTTTACCAGCAACATTACATTAACAGCTACTACAGAGTTGGTATTTGGGCACATGAGAATAGGCAGACCAGGACAGTTGCATTTCTAATGAAAAGAAGCAACTTATATTAATGGGAAATTTAGCAGGAGATGAAAAAAGTGCCATTGATTCATATTACTGGAGGCATTACATTGAAAATAACATTGGTTTAACGTGTCCTTACTTTTAACAGTGCGACTGCTATATTTTACTAGTGGCATTACATAAGAGTGGCTCGGGGCAACAAACATCAGAACATGATATCTGGGTTGGTCCCATTTTGTTTGGTATAGCCACCTTATACTGTGTGAGGCTAGCAAATCTAGTGTTGGACATACTCTGTTGACTTGTCCCCCAGTCCCCACTTTCTTTCCTTTTTAACCAATAGATCGGGTTTATATTGAGTTTGTACTGCGTTTCCCTTTATTTCCCTATTAGACCAAGAGACCAGTTGGATAACCAGTCTCTGCTACTTTCCGCCCCCATTATTTCCTCTTTCGACCAAGTCCTAGATTCAGGTAACAAATCTTCCCCCACCCCCACCCCCTTTCTTCCTTGTTTGAACCAAGTAGTACTAGATTCAAGTGCATCAACTAGTTTTACCTCTTAACAGTAAAAATTTAGGTGGCTTTCGAACAGCCGATCGATCCTATCTACAAGAGGGCCTATGATATAGTAAAAGATACAAATGCAGCGATGTCAGGAGCTCAGGAACTAGAGCAAGGCCGGTTTCGAAGGAAGTTATACCCAATGGTCACCAGGATGTCGCTAGGTGGCAGGCGGGAGGCCGGATCTGCCCACACTACGACAGTGAGGAAGAAGGGGTCGGAGGCCCTCCCTAGCCAGTGATGCTTGGGAGAGAACGACAAGGCACGCTAATCGGGACGCCCCGACAGTGGGTAAGAGCTGTCGCCAAGGACGACCATGTGAACGTTGCACCTTCTCACCTTCCCTAGTGGAGAGGATCCGACTGGATCTGTGACCAGCGGTGAGCAGAGAGAGAGAGAGAGAGAGAGAGTGTGGCCACCGCTGACGTGTTTAGATCTGGAGAGGACAAGACAGCGTGAAGAGAGCAACACTAGCAGTTAAGCGCGGAGGATCCTGCCTATATAGTGGAGTAGTTTTCTTTTGTCTACAAGAGCCGGCTTGACCTCGTCAATGACTGTCGAGAAGTCTTCATGAACGTGCCCCGGAGGCGCAGTTGTCGTCATTTTGATTTGAAGCACCGGATTATAACATATAACACGAAAAAATGCCACATGGCAAGAAACCATAACCTCACTGCCCCAAGGAGACAACATGAACCCCGACGGACAAACTAGACGAGGACCAAAGCTCAAATTAAATATAAACTCGTAGAAAAGGGGTCCATCGATATATGTCCTAATAAACATAGCCAGCTTGACCTAGATGGCAGCCGAGTAGTCTTCGTGCATGTGCCCCTAATGACCAGCACCTTGGAGGAACTTAGTTGTCGCTATTTAACCCTCGCAGTGATCCGAAGCACATGACACCTAATTTTGTGAGATGAAAATAAACCTTTTTTTAGATTTCTCGTCAGAACTACAGCCCTGTACAACACAACCTGCACGATATGTAGACGATAGCAAAGCCAGCCGTGTCTGCTGGAATCTGGTCACATGCATGGACGAACTGATCTTCCATGTCATGCAGGGATCGTCCATGCACCAACGTCTGTAGAACACTTCTCTAGTACTATCGATTGTCTCTCTCTTCTATTAACTCACCCGACTTGCGGGGCCGGGGAGTGTGCCTATGGTCGGTTCTCAATTGCGGTCCCACATGTGTGTGCAAACGCAATATGATGCACATTCCATTTGGAGAGCGGCGTGCCAGACCGACCGACCGTCTGTGGTGCGACGCGAACGTGACAGGTGTGTTGTATACTCCATACATGTGTACCGCCGTTTTCTTGAGGTTTTGCTCCATGGCGCAATCCATGGATACAAAATTATTATACTATACTATTTAAAAGTCAAGGGCGGGGCTTTTCCCGCATGGTAGGTGGGGCAGTTCCGCCTAGTCGGTTCGACACAAACACGTGAAGATGAGGGAGTAGGCTGCTGCAAACGTAGGGTTGTGTGATTTGATAGTGAGTTACTGTTGGATAGGTGGGGCCCCATGATTTGACTTGCCATTATCATTCTAACTGTGGCGCTACGACCAGTGTGAGTCTCCCGAGTCCTAACCACCTCCATGGTATACAAGTGCCTCTCCCAATGCTCCACCATGTAGAGGCTGGCTCTTGCATGAGAGCCCACTCCTCCACTTCTTCCTTGCCTCTTTCCTCCACATATGCAAAAATGCCATGTAAGCGGGCTTATAGCCCACTATTGTACTTGCTCGTACATGTGCTAAGCCTGCCACATAGGCATAAACTCTGATGTGGCAAGTTCATTAAGAAGAGAGAGACTAGTTTGGTGACCCCAGGAAGAAACGATGCTAAGTGCGTGTACCTAGGTGAAAAGACAATTTTGAGTCTATAGCTAATTAAATGAAGCAAACTTAGCAACAAAAAACTAAGCACCTATGCATTAGGGACTTGAGTTGCTAAGCCATTTAATGCCCTTAGCACCTCATCTAAGCACCATTTTATTGGAAGAGGTCACTCCTTGGCAAATGCAATAAATACTACAAAGAAAGAGATAGAGAGAAGTAAAAAATACTCTTATGGTCAACCTTATAGCTATCCTTGTTGCATGAGTGACTAAGTGATGACTATGTATGACATGCCAACATCAGATAGCCTAACGTATCGTGTTAAATCTCCAAGGGCGCGACCGCGTGAGCGAGGCGACGGTCGTGGTAGGCGCGACCATGATACGGGCTGCTGGCAGCCCTTGGATCTGAGATCGAATGGTTGCATGCTAAGTTACTGAAATTTTGCAAAATAACCCTCTAGGATAGGATATTCACCAATAGGTATAGAATCACGCCATGCAACCGTCCGATCTCAGATCCAAGGGCTCTCGGAAGCCCGTATCATGGGAGAATGGAAAGCTTCGTATCACCTGTAATTTTCCAGATGCTTGACATGACATCGAAAGCCATTTAATTGGGCGTCAAGTAGACATGACATCTAATTGGGCCCCCATAGTACTGTGCATGAATCCATTTATCCACCAGGCAAGCCACTACCTTGCTATTCGCACGCTCCACTAAGCATTTTTACAATCGAAAAACCGTTGGCAATTCACTCCTACTCGTCCCCGGACGTCCTTTAACATTACGACAGTTCGCTCCTAGTAGTCCCGTCCTTTCACATTACAATAGTTTCACTAATCCTAACCCTCCTCCCAAATCCATGGCGTCCCAAATCTCCATGATCGGCGGTGAGTACAACGTTAGAACCATCACTGGTGATGAGTTCAATGTCATCTACACCCGTTCTTCCGCGACGGTGAAAGGATGCCTTGCTCGCTTCAGACGCATGTTCGAAAAATCAAATAATGAGTGGGTCGCTGGGATAGATGTTGAGTACACCATAACCCTGGGCGAAGAGAAGAATCTAAAGAAGGAAGAGAACATGAAGCCCGCCGTGATCCAGGTTTGTGTGCATAACTTGTTCTTGGTCTATCACATATGCCATGCCAACATTGAGTGCGAGGAATTTAAGAAGTTCCTCGCGGGATACCTAGTCAAATTCGTTATTGTAGACTTTACGACCGACATAAGAGTCCTGGGTCGGATAGGCCTTGTTGTAGGCAAGCCCTTCGACCTCCAGAAGAATGGGCTGGTGCCCTCCCGTGATTAGCCTTCAATGCTGACGCTGGCATGAGCCATGGTTCATCCTGTGTAGGGTAAACTGAAGAAACCTCCACCCAAGTTTCATCCTACATGGCAGTGGAATGTACTAGATATAGACCACATCCACTATGCTACAATGGGTGCCTACCTTTGTTTCAATATCTACAAGGGTTGGATGAAGAGCAAGAGCCAAGTGTGCGGTTCAAGCAAAGAAGTATCGGTCCAAGAGGAAGAGGGACAAGGATGAAGTCGAGCACGTGGACAAGGAGTCCGAGTAAGGTGGTAGTGTCGTTGCTCATGGTGGTTCTAATGCAGTGTCTACCGGATTAGTTGCTTAGTTTAATTTCAGATGTGCTTAGTTTTATTTGAAGGGTGTGTTGTGCTGAGCCCCCAGCAGAACTATGTTATGTTCCTTCTCGTCACTTTAACTCTTCAGTATGTACATACCAGTATTTATTACAGTTCATCTTTTAGTTGGTATAGTACTAGCACTCGTTTCTTCACATTATATACGTACAATATATATGGCCAACATCATATAGCCAGCAGTTTAGTTGTCAAAGAATTTCAGGGTGCTTAGTTTTGTCAAAGAATTCCAGGGTGCTTAGTTTTATTTGAGGGGTGTGTTGTGCTGGACACCATTATTGTGACTCAAATCTCTTTTGCCATGTTATAATGACATAAATACCGATGGACCAACATGCCAGCTCTCCCTCTATCTCACTACAGTAAAATAAAGTGTGGGGCCTGCTTGATCCCAACAACGTTTTATTTTCCTGTAAAATTATTCGCTTGGTTACTCCTGACAAGCGGGGCCACACTTATCATTGTGAGAATCAGCTTATTTTTGTCATATAAAATGGTCAACGGGTTTGACGTGAAAATAACAATGTCTAATGGCATTTTTGAGCAAACATCTAACTTAATGGTGGCATTTTTGAGATATCTAATTGCATTTTGAGCAGGCATCTCACGAATCGATGGCATTTTTGAGTAGTTCTAACTTATAATGCCAAAATTGAGTAGTGATACACAACTAGTGGCATAAATAATAAGAACCCAATAATTAAATAGGTATGCTAATTTCTTTAATGGAATTTAGCACCCCATTTAAGCACATACTAGCTTTTTTAAATAGTACTATATGCATAATTTGGCGATGAGCGCTATGTACCACCTTTTTTCTTTAATTTCATCTTGTTAGTTGTGCTCCATGGCGCAATCGATTGATACTACTACTGTACAAAAGTATAAACTTTTAAAAAGGCTAGAGGGCGGGGCAGTCTAGCTTGGTTGGTTTCACGAGAGGCAAGGGCCTTTGTGATTTGACGGCTCATTACTGCTGGAAGGCGGGGCCTTGTGATTTGACTGCTCGTATAAATGTGCCGACGACCCGAGGAGGAGCAAAGAACCATGCGATATACTCAAGTTTTCCACTGGAGTACGACGAAGGAGCATGAAACACGGCAGCCCAGTGCCATATGGTGATAAAAAATGATCTAATTTGCTAGTCATCTCATTGTTAGCATTGTTCTATTCATGCCTCGGAGAGAACGTGACACGTGTGGCGAAACACCCGAAGCAAAAGAAGAAACACAGGAGCAAAAGAAGGAAGATTATCACCCCTAAAAATAAGGAAGACGCACACACAAGTCTGGGGCACTGCTCTCTACTACATGAAGGGTTGCCGGCCGCGGAGTCGTAACTGCTTCTTCATCGCCTCCACGACCTCCATCTCCTTCCGCGTCTCCTCCGCCATCTTCTTAATTCTGTCCACGACGCGGGATTTCTCGATGCGAGCCTTCATCATCTGTTCCACGGCCGCATTACGTACCTTGACAGCAACCGGGTGCTCGATGCAGACCTTTGCCAACTCCTCCTTCTGTTCCATAACGAGGGCCTGCAGCATCTTCATCGAGGAACCATTCTTCTCATGCAGCTTCTTCCAGACGACGTTCTCCTCCTTCAGCAGGTCAAGCTCATGGTAGAGCTTCGCCTTGTCCTCCTGAAGTTGCAGGATTTCGCCGGTCGCCTTCTTCTCCGAGGCAATGCTCTTTTTCAGCAGCGTCACCAAGCCGGCGGTTAACTCCCCCTACTCATTGAGCTCAGCGAGCATGTCATCGAGGCTCTCCTTCAGCAGCTCCACCAAGCCATGGATGAACTCCTTCTGCTTATTGAGCTGATCGGGCATGCCATCGAGGGATAACGACTCCAGCACCGCCAGCTCGGCATGTTCGCCTCCACGGCTAGGGCGCTCCTGGGAGCCATCGCCTGCCCGTAAGAGATCTTTCGAGGTCTCTGCGAGGCAGCGAGCCCTCTCTTTTTTTCCGCGGCCTTGGTTGCTGCTCCCTTGTTACGAGTAGTTCTCGACCTAGAGCTCTGCACACCGGCCATGGCAAGGACGAACGAAGAAGGACTTATGAGGAGGAAGGTAGAGTAATTTTTGGTTAGGTAGTTCCCCTTTTTATAACCTAAGTACTAGCACTAGTACTAAAACCAGCATAGCGGGAGCACGTTCAGGTTTGGTACGTACTAGTAGGTGTGAGCAGGCTTGCACTTAATTGTAGCACTAGTACTTTGGAATGTGATGGGAACAAGGTAAAGATTAATTGATGGTTTTGGTTTCGAGGCCCGAAACGGCTCCCAATAGGTTTAGTGGAACATAAATTTCAAGTACTCCCTCCATCTCAGTTTACAAGGTTTGCACGTGTATCTAGGTCATCAATTTAACTTATATAAAATAAATTGTTTAACATAAAAATACATCGTTAAAAAATATTTGAAGTTTGCAATGATATATTTTTCGTAATGTATGCGTCTTATTAAGTTGGTCAAATTAATGACCTAGGTACACATGCAAAACTTGTAAACTGAGATAGAGGGAGTACTACACTGCTCAAATGCGGTCGCACAAGTCAGTGATGTAACTGGTCACACATGTCAGACCAAGCCGATGCGTGTCCCTTCGGTGAGACGCGGGTCCGACTGACCGTCTGTTGGTGCGACCGACCGTAAAGTATTACGCGATTGAGACTTCTGGTTGTGGCTTCGGTTGATTGTCACGACGAAGCATTCAAAAACCAGTGATAAATCAATTACCATCTTTTTCCAAACGACCAAGTATTTTCACAGGAATACAATACATATAGATGGAGTGATTGTCAAGGTTGCAAACCGACATGGCGTTGCAAGTTCACTACAGCAGCAACCGGCTAGGTCACTGCATCGCTGGTAGGGAAGGAGGGCAGCTCACCTCTCCTACGATGCATGCCCAGCGGCGCCGCCGCAACTGGTCCTGGGATTTGGCTTCTCCTACCGCCCACTTGAACATTTGCACCGGCTGCTCATGCCATTGTGCAGGCATGCACGTTCTTTCCTCCGCAGTCGACTCCATGAATATGATCTTGCCATTAGCTCTAGCTCGAAATCAACGCGACGTTGCCATATGCTGACATCCCTCAACATCTCCCCTGAGATCGACTTGCGCCTCTGCCTTGTGCTGCGCCAGGCGCAGCTCCTTGGAATTTCTCTCCAATCGATGCGACACTTCCTCGATCCGATTCGCCCTTGCTGCCCACCACCTGAAATGCAGCCCTGGCATGTCCTCCGGCGCCACCGATCTGTGATTCTAGGGCAATGGATTCCCTCTTAAACACATGTGGGTTTCGCTGAAAGGCGGCAGTGCTGCGGGCCGCAGCGAGAGGGCAGCCCGCGAGATCCTGTGATCTAAGGGATCATCCATGGCAGAATTCTCCATGGTGGGATCCGGTGGGCGAGGCGGGGAGGCGAGCCTAGGCACTGGGAGAGGCCTACGAGGCTAAGATAAATATAGTACTACTCCACTACGTCCATATTTAAATACAAAGGCCACCAACAGTAGCCCTGGCAAAAATTGATCATGTTGCCTGCGTCCTGGTTTATTGGCCCCCTTTTTTGTGCCACTTTTTATGACATGCATAAATATTACGTTACTTAAAAATATGGTCGAAAATTGGCACAAAATATGAAGGAGACCAATGGAAGTAGCAACCCATGATTTAACTACTCGCATGCATGCAGTGGAGTAGTAATGTCTTTCTTCCTCCCTCACATCCACTCAATTTGCATGCGCTATATTAATTGACCATCTGTGAAGTGAAGGACTTTACACGCGTCAAATTATCACATGGGGTGGATCTTCGTACAAAAATGCGTCCCCCCGTGTACCCGTGTGTGCGTGCGAGGGAATGAGTGCGTGCGTGGCGTGCGTGCACATCTTTGCTTCTTTCATGTACTCCCAGTGTGCCTCAGAGAGGACGAGTACACACTACAAAAAAAAGACACATCCGTGACATTTTGGGCCGAACAATTTTTTTTCTATCATACATATGACACTTCTATGACGATAATTGTGACAAAACCCGGTATCATCATAGATGTGGTGGGCTCCTACTTCTATGACAAAAAATCATGACAGAAAATGGGCTTTTCGTCCTGGGCGGGCCGGAGACGCAATTGAATGACATTCTTTGGGCCGTCCATGACGGAAAAAACCGTGGTAGAAGCGAGGAGGAGGGAAATTTCGGGGAGTTCCCGGTTACGGTGGGAGGTCGGGGGCCGAGCGATGCGCGTTTCTCTCGTACACGTACGCGCGTGTGTGCGAGGCGTTGGCTCTAACTGAAGTCGAGCGAGGCGTTGGGCTCTAACTGAACCCGAGTGATTGCACTGTAGGCTACGCGTTACTGAACCCGAGCGATCGATCGATGGCTGTTAACTGAACCCGATCGAGCGATTCCTTCGCTACTGCTGCTAACTGAAGCCGATTGATGCTGCCTCTGGGATGAACAGTGAGCGTTGCAAGGGGGGTTGGATGAACAGTGAGCGGTGGCGTTGCCTCTGGATGAACAGGACCCCGTGGTGTGGTGGAGGGCTGGATGAACAGTAGACGATGGAGGGGTGCCCGTGGAGGGGTGGTTGAACAGGACCCCATGGTGTGGAGGGCTGGATGAACAGTAGTGGAGGGGTGCCCGTGGAGGGGTGGTTGAACAGTAGCCGATGGAGTAGCGTGCGGTGGAGGCTGGATGAACAGGTGCCCGTGGAGGCTGGAGGAGGTCGATGGTAGCCCGTGGAGGCTGGAGGAGGTCAACGGTGGAGATGAACAGTATCCCGTGGAGTCCCGTTTTGTGGTACGCCACACCCCTCCCGATGAACAGGACCCCCGTTTCGACCGTAGCGCTCCAACACAAGTCCGTTTCGTCCGTTTTGCGGTATGCCACACCCCTCCCAATCAACAGGACCCCCGTTTCGACCGTAGGAGGTCCGTTTCGTCCGTTTTGCGGTACACCACACCCCTCCTGATGAACAGGACCCCCGTTTCAATCGTAGGAGGTCCGTTTCCTCCGTTTTGCGGTACGCCAGACCCCTCCCGATCAACATGACCCTGTTCCGAACGTAGGAGGTATGTTTCCTCCGTTGTGCGGTACGCCAGGCCTCGTTTCCATCGCCTGTTCTGTCCAATCCCTCCCGATGAACACGACCACGCATTCCGTTCCGACCCAGCCGGTTGGCTCCCACGCGTTCCGTTGCCTCCCGATGAACACGACGCATTCCGTTGCCTCCCCATGAACACGACGCATTCCGTTGCCTCGCCATGAACACGACGACGACGCTGTTTCTCCGTTCCGACCCAGCCATGTACACGAGCCCTGGCCGTACGTATGCGCGAGTTGGCGTTCGAGACCCCGCCCGTATGTACACATACGTGGCCGTATTTTCTTTCTTGCACCCTGGCCGCTGTACATACGTGTACATGCTACGTGCGCGCCTCTACTACGACACGTACGCGCATCTACTACGACATGTGCGCGCCTCTACATCCACTAGTATATATGTACGTACACGTTCGCGACCAGAATGACAACGCTACGTACGCTTCGACCAGGTGGGTCCCGACTATCAGGAACTTCCTTGCGTGCGAAGATGTAGCTGGTGGGTCCCAGCAGTCAGGGGGGCGAATCATTTTTTTGCCCAGACGCACTTCCTTGCGTGCGAAGATGTAGCTGGTGGGTCCCAGCAGTCAGGGGGCAAATCGTTTTTTTGCCCGGACGCACTTCCTTGCGTGTGAAGATGTAGCTGGTGGGTCCCAGCAGTCAGTGGGGAACGTTTTTTTCGCGAAATACGGTGGCCCGTTCGGTGGGTCCCCGCTGTCAGGTGGAGGAATCATTATTTTGCGCGTAATAAGGAGGCACTTCCTTGCTGCGGCCGTGGACCCAGCTGTCAGCCTCTCCACGTACAGTCCACGTCCGATGGAAGTCGTTCCTTGACCACATTGACGACGCCACGCCGAGAGCACCATGGCGGTGGACGATGGCGAGGACTAGGAAGGGGATGACTTGGAGCCGGGGAAGACGCAGCAGTGGATGCCCACGCGAAGAGGAGTACGAGGGTTCACTGGTTCGGCTGCGGTGTGAGGCTGCTGTCGCCGCAGAATAATAGGGGGTGTGGGTGAGTAGAGGGATGGCCTGGCCAGCAGTGGGAGTAGTAGGGGGCGATGGGAGTAGTAGGGGGCGGTGAGGCCTCCACGGCATCATAGCCGGCCACGGGAGGCAGGAGCACACGGCATGACCACGTTGGTTTGGGCGGCTGGAGCAGGAAGACCAGAGGTTGAAGAAGCACTACGGCCATTGGATGAACATCGTACGGTAACAGGAGCTAGAATCGTTCATATTGACTAAGTTGACAAAGCCCTCCGTCCCCGTCAACTTGGTAGGCCCACAAGTCAGCCTCCCACTATGCTGGGTTCCAGCTGTCAGGGGGAATATTCATTTTCGTGTGCGTAATAAGGAGGCACTTCCTTGCATGCGAAGATAGCTTGTGGGTCTGACATGTCAGCGGGGGGCACGTTATTTTCGCGAAATACAGAGGCCCTTCCGGTGGGCCCCAGATGTCAGGTGGAGGAATCATTATTTTGCGCATAATAAGGAGGCATTTCCTTGTGTGCGGCCGTGGACCCAGCTGTCAGCCTCTCCATGCACAGTCTACTTCCGATGGTGTCGTTCATTGACCACGTTGACCACGCCGCATTGAGCGCATCCAAGGTGGTGGACGACGGCAAGGCCCCGGACAGCAACGAGCCGGAGATGGGAAGACGCGGGAGTAGAGTCACAGACGGAGAGGTGTACGAGGGTCAACTGGTTCTAGAGCGGTGTGGTTTGGCAGTCGGTGGAGAAGAACAGGAGGTGTGGAGGGGTGGAGGGATGGCCTGGAAAACGGTGGAGTAACGCTTCATAGCGAAGCGTGCTAAGCAGAGCTGCTAGCAGCAGGAGGCTGGAGGTGGTCCCGGCGGTGCTGGAGGAAGAAGATGAGAGATTGAAGATGGATGCCGGTCGTTGGATGTAAATCCAACGGCTAACATGTCAGAATCATTTGTTGACTAAATTGACAACGACTTGGGTTGGCTTCGACCTATTGGCCCACATTTCAGCCTTCAAAAATGTGGCACGTATCCAACCCATTTTTTCAGAATTTACAGTCTTTTTTTTGCGCGGTAGAATTTACAGTCAATTTGATCTTTTTTTGAATTACAACCATTAGCTGGGCTGGGTGAACAAACAATGTAGCGTCCATGCGGCCTATTTATTTTATTTCCTAAAAAATTACAGGCCATTTGCACATTCTCAAAATACACGATTTTGCTGGGCTGATTCTAATTATAATGTTGGGTTGGGCCAGCAATGTTATCAAAAAATAAAAAGGGGCTGAACATTTTGTTATAAATATATTTAAATAATAAGTGATATTATTACATTGGTCCTTAAATCTTACCAAGCCTTTGTACACAATCACTAGGATTTTCGTGCCAAAACAATCCAGGATTTTATTTGTTAAGAAATTATTTTTATAAGTTAATAAGATGTGGGATATTGTTTTCTTACATATGTAAGTATCTGTTAAATATAAGATGACAATAAAAATAATATATAATAACACCTCTTATTTACTAATCGGAGGCACCTTTCAAGAGATCTCATTAATCCACATCATTAAAATTAATTATACCGTTGGATTACATAATTTACGGCCAGGATAAAATGAAAAGTTGCGTAACAGAAGATGGTCCAGTCACATAATAAAACCATCTGCCACGTCCACCATTAGTTATAAAAAGTAACAAAAGTCTTCACACAAAAAAACTCCATGGGTGAAAAAGTATTCCATCCGATCCGATGAAGTACAGAGTCCTCACATTTTTTTAGAATAACAGAGTCCTCACGATTTATCCCACGCATATGCCCCTTTGCAAAACTGATCCAAAAAATACCCCTCCTTCTCCCCGTCTCTCTCTCCACCGCTTCTCTACGCAATTCGCCCGTCAACGTGCAAGCCCTAGCGCCGCTCTTCCTCCTCTACATCTCCAGGTCGTATTTTGATGCCATCCTCGATTTCAGCGTTCCATCGATACTGCAATCCATCTAGAAGAAGAGGACTCAATCCAGGTATCCCTCCCCTCCAACCTTTAGATCTTCTCCTATTCCAACTTATGCAATTCAGGATGGTTGATGGATCAGATGAGGAGGTGTATCCACAATAATTTGAAGAGAAGAGGATGACAACAATACTTGAGGCTGCCAAGTGGAGGAATTATGTTGGAGTGGTGGTGGCAGCCAACTCACACTCTAAATCCAATTCGAGTTTGTCTCCCAGCAATCCCCCGGTAAATAATCCATCTTCCTACATCCCTACTCCATTGTCCGGTTTTCTGAGTGAATAAAAGAATCCCCAACAAGTTGGCTTCATCCCATCAAGAAAAATCAGCCTTTTCCCTTTTAACCTTGCAGCACCTCTCTTTACCAGATTATACGTTAGGGGAGGGGATGAGAACCAGCAGGGGTGGTCTGCAATGCCTAAAGTGGAAGCCTGCATGGGCATGCCTGCGATGAGGATGATATTTGGTTGGGTGCAGTGATGGCATGAGCTTGAGAGCGCCCAACTCCTCCATCAATCCCTGCTGTTAAGGCCAGCTCCTTAATGCTCCTACAGGTCCCGTTTGGCTACTATATACAGTCCAGGGTCAATATATCGGGACAATCAGGAAGGCCGTATCACATTTGCGCTTTGTTTGATGTTTTCCTGGTCTGCGCACATGCTTTTGAAATAGTTCCCATCATGTCATAGCAATGAGCTTTGTACAAGGCAGAAATAAGTTTGTGATCAAGCAAAGAAAGTGAATACATTTACTGAAAAATATATGTGTGTATCCTGCGAATTACTTTGATTAGAAGTCATATCAATCTCATCTTATTACCAACTAAGTTTTGAAACATATGTATTTTTTGTATCTTTGGAGCTCTTGCCTTCTGTACGTACTGAGGTAACAAATATGTAATGTTCAGGACATGATGCGGCGCTCCAAACAACTCATCATAGTAGTTAGCAAATCATTGTATATTGTCAGTTATGCACTTAATCTTCTCTTCATATATAATACTACTACTATATTGGGGAAAAGGCATCACGTTTCTCTCTCTTTCTGTTGACAGGAATGTTGAGTTTTGATATTAGTCTTCAGGATTGCGTGGTCTCATTATCTTCAGCAAAAGATGTTTATATTAGTGGTACATCAACGACAAACTCACAAGGACTGCCTTGGCGAGAGCTACTCATGGGCGCATATGTTCCAGTACACAGCCAGAGCCATTCAGGTAATAAAGGTAATGCAATGGCATCATGTAGTGTATACTGGAGTAGTACATAGTTATATTTGATTATATTTTCTGGATGCAACCAAGACAGCGGCAATGTAGTCTCGGCTAATGCTTCTATTTAATTAGTTTTCTGCACAATGCTTATGCATAACTGTATGGAACAACTGATTGGTCAGAACAGACAACAACATATTTAAATTGGCCAGAAATTTGTATCCAAACAAAGGAGGAGCTATCCTTATGGACAAAGTTACCATATTTGCCTTAGTACATATGTACGCCATATATCTGATTTTTGTATAGTCAAGTGTTAAGTGATTAAATATGCATCTTACACCAAAATATTTAAGAATCCCCAGCTCAAAATATTATTTTTTATACATAAATTCATGATTGACCATAGGCATATATAATAAATTCAAGGCATATATCCAACGTTATGGAAATAAAGGGAAATATAACAAAGAGCAAAATCAGACATTCAATTTAGTATCATTCGGCTTCAGTATTGAGAGCAATAAAGTTAGGGTAACTATCCATTCTTAATGGAATAAATTAGTCGTGCAGCGCAGGTAAATTAAACAAATTTGTTTCTATGATAAGGGAATCACCTATATTACCAATATGACAATGTGCATGTGTTTGTGCTCCGGGACCAAAAGATGAAAGGAAATGATTGCCCTCTCATCTTGATATAATTATATGCCATTTCATGGATTGAGATAAAATATGTCCAACAAAGTTGTGGCTGATAAAATATTTTTCATTAAGAAACATAGAAAACATGAGATCAGAATTGCTTACTGTCTTTGCAAACTACCAGACCCAAAGAAAGTGTTTAATTTCATCCGACCTCACGATTTGTTACAATTAAACTTAGATTCCTCTATATATTTTGAAAATTAATAGATACATAGTTTCAAAAGAAATAACACATAAAATGAACTTCACATTTGCAAATATGATGCCTGCCAATACTTCTTCATATTAATGTGAACTACATATCATACTTGAGAATTATGAGCCATGGGACGTCTGAAATGCAAGTGATCTAATCATAACTTGATCGAGACAATTCATGCAAATCATCTAATCGTAACTTGATCAAGAGAATTCAAGCAAATTATCTAATCATAACTTGATCAAACAATGGTAATACCCCTTTCCCTGAGTTCACTAATCAATCATATTCCATGTTTCAAATATTATTATAATTGACCTTAAATTGTACTACTTCTTATAATGTCATAAATCGTAAATATTAAATATCCACTAGCTCGTGCTGGTGCACGGGTTGACGACTAGTATAAAATAATTTAAATATATATAATATAGTTAGAAGGGAAACATAAGTTGGACCTTGCATTCCTATTCTTATATAGAAAAATAGAACAGACCTCTGTGTTTTCTTCAAAAAAAATACATAAATTGAGCTGCAAAAAATAAAACCTCGGATGGGAGGTCCATAGGCCGGTCGATACATGACGGCCCTAAGAAAATACAAACAGGCCTATGGACCTCCCATCCGAGGTCGTGGGCTGGCATGTTAAAAATGAAAGCCTAGACGGGGCAGCCCAAAACCACGTCCAACACTTGCCAAAACTTCGTCCCTCGTTTTCTGTGTGTTTCGCACACTCGACGTTGTGTGGGCATTTTGACTGTGCATCATATGAAGATGTGCTATGCATGAATGTTGATCAGCATGATGTTAACTGGCTGGTAGTTCCATTTTCGACCATGAATAAAACTTCCAACATGATGTTAACCCTGTTTGAAAAGCCCGTGTTAATATAAATGCTCTGCCTCTGAAAGTTGCAGTTTCTTATCTGAAACTGAACTTGCAGTTTCTTATCTGAAACTGTAACTTGCAGTTTCTTCTCTAAGAATCACATTGTCTGCACTTTTATACTCCTATGAAACTACATTTTTTTAAGTGCTAAAAATAGATCTCTAGAATTCATAAAATACTTCATATGCTCAATACTGCAAATCTGAAATTCAAAAGACATTCATATCTGAAAGTACTCTCAAAATACACAACACAAAACACAATTCACAACCTGCAAATACTGACAACTCTAAGCTCCTCCTAACAATTCACAACCTGCCCGACTATTGGGCTGGGGTGGGGGGCAACCCCCTCCTATTCCTCGGCGGCAGACAGCCGCCCCGTGAGACGATGTGAAAGGCGAGTGAGACGATGGCGGGGAAGCGTCGTCGGGCCAACTGCTTTTCTCCTCTTGCAGTTGGGTTCGGTCGACGAAGACTCCGCTGGCTCGCTCTGGCAGGACACCCTCACAAACGGCACCCTGTAGATGATCGATCCTTCAATATCTGGTGGATGCTCCATCTAGGATCGATACTCCCACCACCGCTCCCTCGCGATCGGATTCGGTGAATCTGTTTGCTCCATGGACCAGAGGAGCAGCTCTATGTACTCCGGCGCGACTCCCTCCAGGAGTATCGCTGCCTTTTCGCTCTGTTGCAGATATTTGGCCATGGATGTCGCCGTCGCTGCTAGTTGGTCCTTATTGTCAAACCAAGACTGTATCTCCAACATCCTAGCTAGCTTCACAGGGTCACCGTCTGCGATCCTCACGTATCGGTTGTACTCCTCCATCGATCTACTTCTCCACAGCACCTTCACTTGCCGGCGGTGGTTTTTGAATGGAAGAGGAGAGGAGCAGCGCTGGTTTTGGATTAGAACAGGAGAGGAGCGACGCTGGTTTTGGACTGGAACAGGAGAGGAGGGGCAGTGGTTTTGAAATGGAAGAGGAGAGGAGCGGCGCTACATTTAGATTGGAACAGGAGAGGAGCGGCTGTGGTTTAAGAGGAGAAGAGTGGAAGAGCGGCGCTGGTCTTGGAAGTATTTTTTTGTTGTTTTGTGTATTTTGGGTCAAAGTTTGACCATGTGCTGTATTTGACAAGCACAATGTGAATGCATGTCACCAAAAATTGTATCGTTTGGTTCGTATCTGAATGTACTTCCAAATTATATTATTTTTGCAACGTATAACATATATTTTATGTGCGAAAATCATGGTCAATTATGACCCTGAATAAAAGGGAGACTAGTTAATGTGGGGTCACTTTCTTAATTGAAGGGTAAATTGATTTTGATTTTGATCCAGTCACAGTGCGCCGGCCCTCTCGTCCAATCCTAAATTGCTGCCGCACGCTCCTCTCCCTCTCATCCATTACAAAACCACCTCCTCTCCTCTCCTCTCCATCATCTCCATTCCAAAACCACCGTCTCACCTCTCCCTCTTCCGATCTTCTCCATTGCAAAACTAGCTCCTCTCCTCTCCATCATCTCCATTCCAAAACCACCGTCTCGTCTCTCCCTCTTCTGATCTTCTCCATTGCAAAACCACCTCCTCATGCACGTGGCCCGGAGGCGCAGTTGTCATCATCTTGATCTGAAGCGCCGGATTATAACATATAACACGAAAAAAATGCCATATGACAAGAAATCATAACCTCACTGCCCAAAGGAGACAACATGAATCCCGACGGACAAACTAGACGAGGAACAAAGCTCAAATTAAAGATAAACTCATAGAAAAGGGGTCCGTCGATAGATGTCCTAATTAACATAGCCGGCTTGACCTAGATGGCAGCCGAGTAGTCACTGTTCATGCATGTGCCCCCAATGACTAGCCCAACTCAGTTGTCGCTGTTTAACCCTCGCAGTGATCCGAAGCACATGACACCTAATTTTGCGAGATGACAAGAAACCTTTTTTAGATTTGTCACCACAACTACAGTCATGTACAACACAGCCTGCACGATATGTAGACGATAGCCAATCCAGGCATGTCTACTAGAGTCTGGTCACATGCATGGACGAACTGATCTTCCGTGTCTTGCAGGGATCGTCCAGGCACCAACGTAGTACAACACTTCTCTAGTACTATCGCTCGTCTCCCTCTTCTATTAAGTCACCCGACTTGCAGGGCCGAGGAGTGTGCCTATGGTCGGTTCTCAATTGCCGTCCCACATGTGTGTGCAAACGCAATATGACGCGCGTTCCATTCGGAGAACAACGTGCCAGACCGGCCGACCGTCTGGGTGCGACGCGAACGCGATGAGCATGCTGTATACTCCGTTCATGTGTATCGCCGTTTTCTAGACGCTTTGCTCCATGGTGCAGGTGCAATCCATGGATACAAAATTAGTATACTGTATACTATTTAAAAGTCGAGGGTGGGGCTTTTCCTGCGCGGTAGGCGGCAGGGCAGTTTCGCCTAGTCGGTTCGACAGAGACGCGAGAAGACGAGGGAGTAGGCCGCTGCAAATGTAGGGCTGTGTGATTTGACAGCGAGTTACTGCTGGATAGGTGGGGTCCTGTGATTTGACCTGCCATTATCATTTTAACTGCGGCGCTATGACCGGCGTGAGTCTCCCGATTCCTGACCACCTCCATTACGAAGAAAGAGATAGAGAGGAGTAAAAAATACACTTATAGCCAACCTTGTTGTAGTATGAGTGACTAAGTGATGACTATGTATGACATGCCAACATCAGATAGCCTAACGCACCGTTTTAAATCTCCAAGGGCGTGACCACGCGAGCGACGCGACGGTCGTTGTAGGCGCGACCATGATACGGGCTGCTGGCAGCCCTTAGATCTGAGATCAAACGGTCGCACGCTAAGTTGCTGAAGATTTGCAGAATAACCCTCCAGGATAGGATATTCACCCATAGGTCTAGAATCACGCCATGCAACCGTTCGATCTCAGATCCAAGGGCTCTCGGAAGCCCGTATCATGGGAGAATGGAAAGCCACTACCCTGCCGTTCGCATGCTGGCAGTTCGCTCCTACTCGTCCCTGCACGTCCTTCAATACTATGGCGGTTCGCTCCTAGTGGTCCTGTCCATTCACATTACGACAGTTCCACTAATCCTAACCCTCTTCCCAAATCCATGGAGTCCCAAATCTCCACGATCGGTGGTGAGTACAAGGTTAGAACCATCATCGGCGATGAGTTCGACATCATCCACACCCGTTCTTCCGGGATGGTGAAAGGATGCCTTTCTTGCTTCAGACGCATGTTCGAAAACTCAGATGATGAGTGGGTCGCTGGGCTAGATGTTGAGTACACCACGGTCCTGGGACCAGAGAAGGATCTAAATTCGTTACTGTAGACTTTAAGAACGACAGGGATGTCCTGCGTCAGATAGGTCTCGTTGTAGGCAACCCCTTCGACCTCTAGAAGAATCGGCTGGTGTCCTCTCGTCAGCCTTCAATGCTGACCCTGGCAGGAGCCATGGTTCATCCTTCGTACGGTAAACTGGAGAAACCTCCATACACGTTTCATCGTCATGCATGGCAGCAGAATGTACTAGATATAGACCACATCCACTATGCTGCAATGGATGGCTACCTTTGCTTCAATATCTACAAGGGTTGGATGAAGAGCAATAGCCAAGTGTGCGGTTCAAGCAAAGAAGTATCGGCCAAGAGGAAGAGGGACAAGGACGAAGTCGAGGACGTGGACGAGGACTCTGATTAAGGTGGCAGTGTCATTGCTCATGGTGGTTCTAATGCAGTGTCTACCGGAATAGTTGCAAAGTTTAATTTCAGGTGTGCTTAATTTAATTTGAGGGGTGTGTTGTGCTGATCCCCTAGCAGAACTATGTTATGTTTCTTCTCGTTACTTTAACTTTCAGTACGTACATACTGGTATTTCTTACATTTCATCTTTTAGTTGGTATAGTACTACCACTCGTTTCTTCACATTATATACGTACAATATATATCGTTGTTCAAGATATCTTCCGATATGCCGATAAATCGGCCGATTTATCGCTTACCGCTGTCAGACTGATAAGATAAATCGGCCAATAAATCAGCCGATATGGCGATAAATTGGCTGATATGCCGATAAACTGGCCGATTTACCCCTTATCATGGGTCGACCGATAAGTTCCCGATAAGCGATATCTGCAACATTGATATATATGGCCAATATCATATAGCTAGTAGTTTAGTTGTCAACGAATTTCAGGGTGCTTAGTTTTGTCAAAGAATTCCAGGATGCTTAGAGGGTGCTTGGATCCAAGGGACTTATTTTAGTCTGACTAAAAATAGTCTCTTTAAGAGGCTAAAGTTTCAAGCACCCCTAACTAAAGAGGGGCTAAAACTAGTCTTGAGACTAAATTTTTTAGTTAGGGGTACCCCTACTAAAATGTGGATTAGTCCTCTCTCTACTCATTTAACTCCTCTCCTTTAACACAGGCGAGTTCTGGATTGGAGGGTCTAGAGGATAATAAATGCTCATTAACTTGATTTTAGCCTTTTTAGTATTTGGATCCAAGCATGGGTGAGGCTAGCATGTTTTAGTCCCACTACTTTTAGGCATGGGACTAAAACGTATCCAAGCACCCTCTTAATTTTATTTGAGGGGTGGGTTGTGCTGGACACCATTATTGTGACTAGCCTTTTTAATAGTACTATATGCATAATTTGGCGACGAGCGCTCTCTTTATGTACCACCTTTTTTTAATTTCAAGTTTTGCTCCATGGCGCAATCCGTCGATACTACTGCTGTACAAAAGTATACATTTTTTAAAAGGCTAGAGGGCGGGGCAGTCTAGCTTGGTCGGTTTCACGAGAGGCGATGGCCTTTGTGATTTGACGGCTCATTACTGCTGGAAGGCGGGGCCTTATGATTTGACTGCTTGTATAAATGCGCTTACGACCTGATCGAGGAGGAGCAAAGAACCATGCGGTATACTCAAGTTTTCCATTGGAGTAGTATTGCGACGGAGGAGCATGAAACACGGCAGCCCAGTGCCATATGGCGATAAGAAATGATCTAATTTTCTAGTCATCTCATTGTTGGCATTGTTCTATTCATTCCCTCAAAAAACCATTGTTCTATTCATGCCTCGCAGAAAACGTGACACGTGCGGCGAAACACCCGAAGCAAAAGATGAAACACACGAGCAAAAGAAGAAGGAAGATTATCACCCCAAATGATCTAATTCGCCGCGGAGTCGTAACTGCTTCTTCATCGCCTCCACGACCTCCATCTCCTTGCGCATCTCCTCCGCCATCTTCTTCATTCTGTCCATGACGCGGGATTTCTCGACGCAAGCCTTCATCATCTGTTCCACGGCCGCATTACGTACCTTGGCAGCAGCCGGGTGCTCGATGCGGAGCTTCGCCAACTCCTCCTTCTATTCCATGACGAGGGCCTGCAACATCTTCATCGAGGAACTACTATTCTCATGCAGCTTCTTCGAGCCATCGTTCTTCTCCTTCAACAGGTCGATCTCGTGGCAGAGCTTCGCCTTGTCCTCCTGAAGTCGCAGGATTTCGCCGGTCGCCTTCTTCTCCGAGGCAATGCTCTTCTTCAGCATCATCACCATGCCGGCGGTCAACTCCCCCTGCTGATTGAGCTCAGTGGGCATGTCGTCGAGGCTCTCCTTCAGAAACTCCATCAAGCCTTGGATGAACTCCTTCTGCTTATTGAGCTGATCGGGCATGCCGTCGAGGGATAACGACTCCAGCTCCACCGGCTCGGCATGTTCGCCTCCGCGGCTAGGGCGCTCCTGGGAGCCATCGCCTGCCCGTGAGAGATCTTTCGAGGTCTCTGCGTGGCGGCGAGCCCTCTCTTTTTTCCGCAGCCTTGGTTGCCGCTCCCTTGTTACGAGTAGTTCTCGACCTAGAGCTCTTCTCACCGGACATGGCAACGACGGACGAAGAAGAAGCACTTATGAGGAGGAAAGGTAGAGTAATTTTTGGTTAGGTAGTTCCCCTTTTTATAACCTAAGTACTAGCACTAGTACTAATACCTGAATAGTGGGAACATGTTCAGGTTTGGTACGTACTAGTAGGTGTGAGCAGGCTTTTGAATGTGATGGGAACAAGGTAAAGATTAATTGATGGTTTTGGTTTCGAGGCCCGAAACGGCTCCCGATGAGTTTAGCGGAACATAAATTTCAAGTACTACACTGCTCAAATGCCTAAATATTATGTTACTGTCAAAAATTGGCACAAAATACTAAGTAGACCATTGGAAGTACTACTAGCAACCCACGATTTAACTACTCGCATGCGCGCAGTGGAGTAATAATGTCTTTCTTCGGCCCTCATGTCCACTCAATTTGCATGCGCTGTATTAATTAACCATCAATGAAGTGAATGACTTTACACGCGTCAAATTATCACATGGGGTGGATCTTGGTACAAAATTGCATCCGCCCATGTACCCACGTGTGCGTGCGAGGGAATGAGTGCGGGCGTGGCGTGTGTGCACATCTTCGCTTCGTGCATGTACCGCCAGTATGGCTCAGGGAGGACGAGTACATTCTTCTGGAACCAGCACCACGTCACTGTGATCAATCCACGCAAGGAGGTCGCGACAACGCCTCCACATGTGCCACGTGGCTTCATTAACTATAAGAGAGACACTGTGTAGCGTGCCATTGGTATTCTAATTTACGTGTTTTGCACATACTTGAAGTACTAGTAAGGTACACGTGCATTGCACGCATCAGATTTTGCAACCAAATTATGAATAAATACCACACTATAGCATGTAAGCTCTGAGTCATATATGCCTGATGTAGCCCTTCGTTTAATTCTTATAGTTCATCTCATTCAAAATCAATTAGTTTTTATAAAAAGCTAAGAACGCGGGAATAGGAAAACATGGGATTATAGTGGAATGTCGTCTTGAATCCTACAGGATTGTACAAGTGTTTCATTATGCATAGAAAAAACGCAGAATTCTTTCAAAGAGGTTTGAGTGGATGGGATGTTTCCTATGAAATCTAGTGCAAATGAATCATGTGGAAAACTTCCTATGGTTTACAATCATACGAATCAAACAATCAAGATGGGAAAAATTCCTAATGATTAGAATCCGCCAAAATTCCTTTTAGAATCCTTTGAATCAAAGAAACCCTTAATCTATTTTATGATTCATGGAATTGTGCGTTGTAAAGCATAAAGTAAAAACAAATAATGGCAATTCAACTAGAAAAAAAAGTTTGGGCAGTTATGATACGGAAGATTCTAGAACAAAAGAGAACCACTGTTGTTTTGAGGTTTGTGCATTATGCTTAAGTTCAACCATGGAGTCTTCTAGATTGTACATGTGGCAAAATCCGGTGGGGGGCTAGAAGATGGTGCGAGGGGCCGAGTGGAGGGAGACTATGAAGGAATGCACAAGTGTGAGATCGATATTTAGAGAGAGGGGGCGAACACGTGCGCTGTTGCGCGCAGTGGCGGAGCCATGAAAAATAAATGAGCTAGGGGCCAAGCATTGCTAATCCTTTACGAGGAGGGTCAATTCATGAACTTAAAACTTTTTTAGCAGCAATTGTCTAATGATCACATTCATATTAGCCTCGATATATAGTGATGTTAGGGGGGGAGGGGGCAGGGCCCTTACTGCCCCTGTCTTCGCCATTGTGCACGCGTCTGAGAGATGAAGCGAAAGGCATGGATGATGAGAGGGGGACGTTGGATATATAATTAATGTGGGTGTATTAGCTATATATGTTAATCCTATATAGAGAGGTATAGATTGATCGATGTGGATGTGGGAAAGAGGGTGAGACCTCACTGGATATATCGATTGATTGGTTTGTGTGGAAAACTATGAAAGACCTAGCTATATACACACATACATAGAGGAACATTGATCGTTGCGCATGCACGCGTGAGAGATAAAGAATGCCTAATATGATGGAGAGGGGGATGTGTGTGGATGTGTGCCTTCATGGGAGACCGATCTGAAGAAAAAGATTGCATGCGTGCGATGGATAATGCCGACTGGTAGTGTGTGTGCATGCAGGCACGAGAGAAAGTTAGTGGTACAATTATAAAGAGAAGACTACTGTGTGGGTGTAAAAGAATAGGTGAGGTCATAATCAATGTAAAGTTGAATTCAAATATTTGAATAAGAGATCCTGATGTTTGAAATCCATGCATGCATGAATATAACAGAGATCTGCGTGGTGTAGTTTGGAAACGAGCATGTTGTAATGTATACACATTGAACAAGGTTAGACTGATTTGAATTTGAGATACCGATGGCAGACATCATTTGGCCACGTCGCATCCGTGCATGGACACACTATTCTAATTGGAGATGATGGCGGCTTTCGCATCACATATCTATATCTATACCCCTATATATATTTATTTTTTTTTATATTGTGTGCGGGTAACTTTAACTTTGAAAGATGGCCATTGGACGAGGTGAATCCGATGGTCCAAAGATGGCAAATTTGAGCACTACTGGCCGTTGGATATCATCTAGATTCCACCAGATTTCGCCGCATGTATAATCTAGAAGACTCCATGGTTGAACTTAAGCATAATGCACAAACATCAAAACGCAAGCACTTCTTATTTGTTCTAGAATCTTCCGTATGAGAATTCCCAAATGTTTTTCTACATGATTTGCCATTATTTGTTTTTACTTTATGTCTTACGACGCACAATTCCATGAATCTTAAAATAGATTAGCTTTCTTATAAAAACTAGATGATTTTGAATGAAATGACTATAAGAATTAAACGAACATCTACACCATGCATATATGACTCAAAGCTTGCATGCTATAATGTGGTATTTATTCATAATTTGGTTGCCAAATCTCATGCGTGCAATGCACGTGTACCTTACTCTAGTCAAAATGGTGTTTCTGTGTGTGTTGTGTGTGTTGAGGTGCAAATTGTCTTTTTTTGGGTACATGTTAAGCTTGTTCTTCTGAAATTTCAAGTCGCGCCTTGTTATGCCGAAAATACAAGCTAGCGTCTTTATCTATCGTGCTGCGAAACTCCCGCCTCATCAACCCGCGCCTTGTTAGCTCGAAATATTTAAGATATATCTTTGTCTCGTTGTGCTCCGACAACTCCCTCCATCTCATCCCTCGCCTTGCTATTCCGAAATTACAACGCACGTGAAAACTCCCACCTCCTGTGAAATCCCGACACGCGAAATGCCCGTGGTACCCCTGAACCGAAAGAACCGCCTCAAATCAGTGGGGGTACTTTCGTAGCTTACCCCACATTTCGGACAAGCGCGTCTCTAAGTCATGGTTCCCCACTGCCATCCCATCCGCCCACCCATTCGTACACCGAGGCCGCGAAAACCCGCGACGAAACCCCACACCCTGCTCCGTCCACCACCCAGCCGGAGCCTCTTCCCCGACGATGTTGTCCACAGCAAAACCTTGACGTCCCTCATCCACCGTACCGGATGAGGATCTGTCGTCGATATTATTGTCCCGCCGGTTCGGCCACCCCGCCCGGATGTTCCCCTCGTCTTTCGCGCCACCTCCATTCCCACACCGCCGTCTTCACCTGCACCACTGGAAGAGCATCATCATCAACGTTTCCTCGGATGAAGCTGCAGCCTAATCGACGCCACCAAAGAGGTTGTACACTAATCGCCGCATTTTCTTCTTGATTCGATCTCATGGTGCTGCCGACGCTCGGTCCCAAGCCGACACGGCGCGGCTCCATCCACAGTGGTGTCGCCGGCCACTTCCTGCACGACGTCGCTCCCTCGGCGGCGACGTACACATTAGTAGGAGCTTCTGCTGCTTTAGCTCTCGCTCGCGCTGCTACTCTGCTCTTGCTCTCGGTCCCCTGCCTGGTCTGCTCTTGCTATTGCTCTTGCTCGCGCTGCTGCTCTCATTCTTGATCTTGCTTGCGATGCTGCTCCGATTTAGCTACACTTCAGTCGATTGAATTGACTTTTGGGTCAGTAGATTCAGGG
>NC_041392.1:216384686-216395445 GCF_002162155.2 Triticum dicoccoides | reverse complement strand
CGGAGAGGTACCCCACTATCTATCTTAGGGTTCAGGATGGGGGCGGTAGTCGCCAGCGGTGGCATGGGGATCGCCGGAGAAAAAGCTCGACACGGGGGGGCCTAGAGGGATGGTCGGGGCGGTGGCGGACCGGCGGTGGGGAGTGTTTTCGGGGCGGCGCACCGCCGGTCGCGGGCGGCGGGGGGCTGCTGTTTGGCCGGTGGTGGCTGGCGGCTTAGGGGGGTGGAGGTTGAAGATGAACCGCAGGCCCTTGATTTCGTATCCAATGGCTGCAAAGTCGACTGACCAGAGATGAAAAAGTCAGTCGACCGACGTGTAGCCTCACCTTGCTAGTACGTTCAGTTTCAACAGCAAAATTCAGTTTCGACAGTTAAGTTTAGTTTCGACAGTTAAGTTCAGTTTCGACAGTTAAATTCAGTTTTGACAGTTAAGTTCAGAGATGAGCGGCTGATGTATTTTACATCTAGCACTTTGTGGTTATGTATTTTACGTCATGTATTGGAGATGCTATTAGGAGCGGCTGATGTATTTTACATCTAGCACTTTGTGGTTATGTATTTTACGCCATGTATTGGAGATGCTATTAGAATTCCACTCAGGTTAACGTTGTTCGTTGTCTCTCTTGTCCTGCTTCAGCCTCGGCGTCGGACAACTCACCGGAGCTGCTCCAACAATGAAACCCTCCATCACAGTGGAGCAGTACCTCGGGCTCCATCTCCAGACGCCTAAGATCTTCTTCCCCTCCTCCGACAGCCAAGTCAGCTGGAGCATCCTAACCGGCCAGCCCAATCACGCTGAGATCGACATGGCTTCGCCAAAGAGGTTGTACACTTGTTGCATCTCTTTTTAACTCTACATGTTATATATATATTGTCCACTGAGCACTCGTAGTAACGGAAAATACGATTATTTTATCCTACTATAGGAAAAGCAGTGAGGTACCAGGCAACTTAGCTATCCATGATGGACTCTCTTGAACGCCATCATTATTTATATCTGCGCGTTTGAGCTGTGCATTTGTCGATGGGCCTGGGAGTTGAGCTAGTATAGCAGTGGCCTGGGTCCAAAGTAATAGAAGTAGCACAAAAACATTTTTTAGTGTAGGATTTTTCCTTGCTCAAGCCTGCCTACTAGAATCGCCAGTGCTTGAAAGGAAAAGTGAATGAAAAACATCGGAATTGGAAAGTTTCCTATGGTACTACTTTTCATGAATTTGGTGCAAAGGAATGGAGCAAAGGAAAACTGTAGGATTTGTTCCTTTAGTGTCTCCTTGAAAGAAAAACCATAGGAATTCTAATTTCCACTTCTCCTCCTTTTCATGTTCCTACTCATCAAGCACAAGACTAAGAGATAGTAGCATAATAGCATTATAACCGTACATTTTCTTGTGGTTTGACTTAATCTCACCATGCTTTTCTACATCCTGTGATCTTCCAATTATTGTGAATCAAACACCCAGATTGGCAGAAATCCTGTGTTTTTAAATTCTCTGTTTTGCACGTGCATTCCTATCCTATTCCTGTCTATTTCCTATCCCTGCATTGTTAGAATCCTCAAATTCAAACAAGCCCTTACTCAATTACTTCTGTTACAGATATGTGTCAAATAAAACCTTGTGTGGTTTGTCCTGCTCCTGCGGCACTGTGTTCCACCCCAGCTCAGCTGCTCTAATGACGGAAGGGTTCACCACAACAGGGATCCGCTCTCCAGACTGTCTTTCGCCGCCTCAGATCTTCTTCCCCACCGCCGGTGCCACGGCAACTGCATTACCATCATCAACTGAGCAGATGACCTTGAGGACTACACGGGTCCGCAAGAGAGGTCACACTCTTCCGTGTCTGCTTACGTTATGCGTCGCTCAATATGATGACATGCTACATTATCGTTGTGTTCACCTATTAGACTCCGAGTCAAGTCCAAACTAATGCTGAAACTTGAGTTTTTAAATGGTTGTGTGGTACATATTGGGGCAGCAATCAGTACTATCTGTCTACTATCTGGTTAATCTCCGGTGTCTACTATGAGTTTCATGTTGGGTGCAAACAAACATTAAAGGAGCCATTATCTGTATTTTTTAACTAAAGCTATTATCTGCATGCTATCATTGGTTTTGGGTCTATCCACAGTTTGCTACCATCACTCTGGATTTGTGCATGCATTCCTTACATAATCTCACTATGTTTTATTCCTATGCATGCCAGTTATTATACACAATGGAACTGATCATGTAGAGCAAAAGAGACGAGCCTTGCGTGGCAATAAAATTTAATGCAGACGTCGTTCCATGGTGGGCGCAAAGGCAGCCCCCCTCCACCCATTTCGGATCGTAATCAAGAGGAATATAACTGTTCTAAGGGGGATTCAGAAGGAGAAGACCACTCCTATTAACCATATGAGGTATTCGGTCTAACTTGGCATGCTGATGTTGGTAATATCATGCATATGATGCCTTGCTATATACATTAAAGATGTCATCTGCTTAGTTTAGACATGCTTTGTGTCAATGCCATCTGTTTAGTTTCTTTATCGTATATGTGAATCATGCAATGCCATCTTGTCTAGACAGGCATCATATATGTGAATTTTGCAATGCCACCCTGGTTAGCCAGTCATCTTATATGTGAATTATATCATGCCATCATTTTTTTTATCATGTGTTAAATTTTTCAACAATTTTAGTACATTCAATTACTCTTCCTGTGCATCAGCCATTCGGCACGGGCATGGAAAAAATCTGGAGTGGAAACAAGGTCTTCAGAGCAGACAATGCTATCTAACGAAGCGCATGTCTTGCTTGTTACCGATAGCTCCTCAGAGGAGGATTCAGAGATAGATGACCAGTCATATCCCCCCCCCCCGAGGTGCATGCCCTAACTTGGCAGGGTTATGTTGCTCATATCGTGCGTATGGTATCTTGCATTGCTATGTCATTTGCTTAGTTTAGACATGCTTTGTGTGAATGCCACTTGTTTAGTGTCTAATTACCATATATGTGAATTATGCAATGCCATCTTGTTGCAAGACATTATATATGTGAATTATGCAATGTTATCTTGTTTCAAGGCATTATGTATGTGAATTATGCAATGCCATGCTGTTTAGGCAAGCGTCATATATGTGAATTATATCATGTCATCCTGTTTTTCTATTTCTCATTGCTTTTGTCGACAATGTTTGTATATTCAACTGCTCTTCCTATGCATCAGCCATTTGAATTGGTGATGGAGAAATCTGGAGTGAAAACAAGGTCTTCAAAGCAGACAATGCTACCTGCTGAAGCAGATATCTTGCTGGTTACAGATAGCTCTTCAGAGGAGGATTCAGAGGCAGATGACCAGTCCTATTATCTCCCTGAGGTGTATGCTCAAACTTGGCAGGGTTGTATTGCAATGCTTAGTTTTTACATCATATACACAATATGGAATGCCATCTCCTTAGTTGACACATCATATATGCGATTGCCCTCTGCTCAGTTCCTTAGTATATAAATCATATATTTGAATTATGTCATGCCATGATGTTTACATAGACAACATGTATCTGAAATATGGCATGCCAACCCATTTTCTAAAGACATAATATAGTTATATCATCTCATCCTGTTTACATAGTCATCATATTTTAAATTATGTCATTCTACCCGTGAATTATATCATGCCATCATGTTTCCATCGACGGCATGTTTGTGATTTATGGCATGCCAACCACTTTAATAGACACATCGTATAGTTATATCATGTCATCTTGTTTATATAGTCATCATATTTTGAAGTATGTCATTCTATCCTGTTTAGTTAGCCATCATACATGTGAAATTGTGTCATGCTATCCTGTTTAATTAGCCATCATATATGTGAAATTATGTCCTGCTATTCTGTTTGCTTAGACAACATAAATGTGAATTATTTCATGCCCTGTTTTCTTCCCTACTATCCATTGCACCTGTCTATCTTACAATGTCTGTACATTCAATTACTTTTCTTGTTTATCAGCCATTTCAATTGGAGGGAGTGATGGCAGTATCTGTGGGAGTAAAAACACGGTCTTCAGAAAAGATCGTGCTACCTGTCGATGCAGATAGAACCACGGTTGTTCTTGCCCAAGAACCAGCCCCACCACACATAACCCATACTCATGCAGATTGTACCCCTACCTAGTTGGACAGAGAACCAGCTACACCCCTTCTAACCCCAACCCCAGCAGATAGACACCTAGTTCCCATTGACACAACACCGTCTCCACCACAAAGCACCTAAACACAAGCAGTTAGTAAGGCAATTGCAGTGCCCAAATTACGAGGACCACCTCTCCGAACCCGAAGTCAACGCTTAAAGCAGAAGAAGAATTGTTCTCAGGTCAGGTTCCGTAGCTATGGTTCATACTACTTTGCTCTTGCATCACTGTATTTACTGATACCAACTAATTTCAAATTTGAAGGATGCAATTGAAACTCCAATGGCGCAACAGGTATGTTTTAAACCTGTTTCTTCAATGTGTTTGGCTGTTTGCTGTTGTAACTTGCTCTATGTTGATTCTAGTTTCAATTGAATAAACAGTTATGTTCTAATGCCATGCACATTACAAGTGTTGTTATTGTTGTGTAGTTTCCCACACTTATATTCTGTCTATGCTGCTTTGTCTTAAATAGATATGATTCGAACTGTATCTATCTTGATTTGGCAACATAAACTAGAATGATATAGACCATACAGTGACCATACTACATAGATATATGTTTGTTTCATGCTATTATCATGTCCACTTTACTACTGAACTGGTTTACCAAAATGAGTTTCATATACTACATTGTAAACCTGAGATGTGTTTGTTTGTTTCTCTTTTAGAACGCGGATACAATATTGGAGAAGAGTACCCTATTATGCAATGGTAAAGGAAGTAATGCAGATAAGGTTCAAGATAGTGAGAGATCCCTGTTGTTCTCCAAGAAAGCTGATAAAAACTATATTGAAGACACTGAGACAACCCCAAAGTCCTGTCTTGATGTAGTGTTCGAGTTACTGGCTACCACTGCTGGCACCAGCTCTTCGAACTCATTGCCTGAATCAGTTCGGCTTCTTGAGTCTCAACTTAAAGTTGAAAGACATCGATCAGATGTTATGCAACAGGAAGCCGAAGGAGTGAGGAAGTCCCAGCAAAATTCAGATGCATACTTCCTGGTGCAACAGCAAGCGCTGGAGGACTTAAGCGCCAAACAAGAGAAAGTTAATAAGCTTGCTAAGCATCTTGCCAGCATTATGGGTACCCATGATATTGTTTCTTTAGCTCTTCTGAAGTGGTTTCAGTTCTGGACTTGTTTTGCTGCGGCGTTTATATGCTGCTGTGTTCCCTATATTTGCACTGGTGGCGAACTTTGATGCCCAGTGGATGTAATATGTGTAATAGCCGTGATAGCCTAGTGTAAGTTGCTTGCTTATTTATTTCCTTGTTGTCTTGTTTATTTGTTTGCTTGTAGCCAGTGCAGTTCTTTTTCTACGGTTTGCTAGTGGCTGCAATAACCTATTTTTTAAAACTAGGCCACAATAACCATGGGCTAATATTTACTGTAGTGACACTGGGCCTCTTACGGGCCGTAGAAACAGTGGGCCTTCTACGGTCCGTATAAACAGTGGGCCTTCTACGGGCCGTAGAAACAATGGGCCTTCTACGGGTCATAGAAACAATGGGCCTTCTACGGGCCGTATCATCAATGGGCCTTATACGGTCCGTATGATCGATTGGTCAAACATGGGCCAAACAGACCGCATTCTGGCCGTAAACGGGCTAGAGTTGGAATCGTCCGTTCATGGGCCGACCATAACGGGCCATCGTTAATAGGCTGTATTTGATGACGCTATGAAAAAGGCCCAACGTATTAACGGACCACAAACGGGCCGACTGTAACCACAGGCTGAATTTGGCCCACAAACAGAAAATGACAGTAACGGGCCGTAAGTAAAAGAATGCTGGAAAATAGCCCAAGAATAAATGGGCTCTGAGAAGGCCGAAAATAACATGGGCTGGAAATGGCCCAACGAATAACGGGTCGTTAATGGGTATAAAGTGATACACTATTCTTTACGGGCCAGTTTCACCACAGGCCATTAATGGGTGTAAAGTGATACACTGTTCATTACGGGCCAGTTTCACCACAGGCCGTTAATAGGCCAAGAGTTACATAGGGCCTCATATGGGCCGAAAGACGTCATGGGCCATACATGGGCCAGAAGTGAGAATGGGCTGGAATCATATTGGATGGCCCAGATGACGCTAGTGGGCCTAATTCGAATAGGGCGTAACGGGCCTTGGGTTAGCGGGCTGTAAATGGGCTATATGCGAACATGCCGTTAACAGGCTTTCCATGGGCTGGCTCGCCACCTTTTGACCAAGTCAAACAGGCCAGCCTTTTCACAGGAATGGGCCTCTGTTGGGCCGTGCCACATGTCGACGTATCATAGGCACCTTCTGTCCAATGAGTGGATGACATCTGTCCCAGCGATGAGCCGACACGTGTTTCCTCCAGCCAATGATGATTTTACACATGGAAAATCCCCATTGGTTGGGGCTGTTAACGGGTTATCGGATCCAAAACCTGACCTGATAGCTTAACGGCGTTCCGTTACGGTGGATGTCACGTGTCGGTCACCCTTGATGAAAGCACTTCTGTGACGCGCGGTCTATCGTCATGGAAGTGGACACTTCCGTGATGATAATTTTGGTAATGTCAAGGAACATTTCTACGACAGCACAGGTATGACTATCTTGATTCTGTCATAAAATCGTCATGGATGTACATGCATGACAGAAAACGTGACCTACTGTGACAAACACGTATCATCATGGAAGTGTATTTTTTTGTAGTGACATTCTTTTGGAACCAGCAGCACGTCACTGTGATCAATCCACACAACGAGGTCGCGACAATGCCTCCACATGTGCCACATGGCTTCATGAACTGAAAGAGAGACACTATGTAGCATGCCATTGAAATTCTAATTTACGTGTTTTGCACATACTCTAAGTACTAGTAAGGTACACGTGCGTTGCACACAACAGATTTGGCAACCAAATTATGAATAAATACCACACTATAGCATGTAAGCTTTGAGTCATATATGCATGATGTAGATGTTCGTTTTATTCTTATAGTTCATCTCATTCAAAATCAATTAGTTTTTATAAAAAACTAGGGTCTCTTTGATTTGTAGGACTTCCGAAACGCATGAATAGGAAAAACATGGGATTAGAGTGGAATGTCATCTTGAATCCTACAGGATTGTACGAGTGTTTGATTGTGCATAGAAAAAACGTAGGATTATTTCAAAGAGGTTTGAGTGGATGGAATGTTTCCTATGCAATCTAGTGGAAATGAATCCCATGGAAAAATTTCTATGGTTTAGAATCCTACGAATCAAACAACCAAGATAGGAAAAATTCCTAAGGATTAGAATTCTCCAAATTCCTTTGAGAATCCTTTGAATCAAAGAAGCACTTAATCTATTTTATGATTCGTGGAATTGTGCGTTGTAAATCATAAAGTAAAAACAAACAATGGTAATTCAACTAGAAAAAAGTTTGGGCAGTGATGATACAGAAGATTCTAGAACAAAGGAGAAGCACTTGTGTTTTGAGGTTTGTGCATTATGCTTAAGTTCAACCATAGAGTCTGCTAGATTCTACATGTGGCAAAATCCGGTGGGGGGCTAGAAGATGGTGCGAGGGGCCAAGTGGAGGGAGACTATGAAGGAGTGCACAAGTGCGAGATCGATATTTAAAGAGAGGGGCAAGAACGTGCTCTGTTGCATGGAGTGGCGGAGCCATGAAAGTTAAATGAGCTAGGGGGCCAAGCAGTGCTAATCCTTTACGAGGAGGGCCAATTCATCAACTTAAACCATTTTACCAGCAATTGTCAAATGATCACATTCATATTAGCCTCAATATATAGTGATGTTAGGGGGGGAGGGCCCTTGCTGCCCCGTGTCTTCGCCACTGTGCGCGCATCTGAGAGATGAAGCGGGAGGCATGGATGATGAGAGGGGGTCGTTGGATATATAATTAATGTGGGTGTATTAGCTATGTAATCCTATATAGAGAGGTATAGATTGATCCATGTGTATGTGGGAAAGAGGGTGAGACCTCACTAGATATATAGACTGATCGGTTTGTGTGGAAAACTGGGAAAGACCTAGCTATATATACACACACATAGAGGAACATCGATCATTGTGCATGCACGTGAGAGATAAAGAATGCTCGATATGATGTAGAGGGGGAGGTGTGTGTGTGTGTATGCATGGGAGACCGACCTGAAGAACAAGATTGCTTGTGTGCGATGGATAATGCCGAGTGGTAGTGTGCGTGCATGCATGCACGAGAGAAAGTTAGTGGTACAATTATAAAGAGAAGACGACTGTGTGGGTGTAAAAGACTAGGTGAGGTCATAATCAATGTAAAGTTGAATTCAAATATTTGAATAAGAGATCGTGATGTTTGAAACCCATGCATGCATGAATATAACTGAGATATGCGCGTTGTGGTTTGGAAACGAGCATGTTGTACTGTATACACATTGTACAAGGTCAGACTCATTTGAATTTGAGATACCGATGGCAGACATCGTTTGGCCACATTGCATCCATGCATGGACACACTATTCTAATTGGAGATGATGGGTGGCTTTCGCATCACATATCTATATCTATACCCATATATATATTATATTATATATTTTTATATAGTGTGCAGATAACTTTAACTTTGAAAGATGGCCGTTGGATGAAGCCAATCCAATGGTGCAGGGATGGAAAATTAGAGAACTAATGGCCATTGGATACCATCTAGATTCCACCAGATTTTGTCACATGTACAATCTAGAAGACTCCATGGTTGAAATTAAGCATAATGTACAAACCTCAAAACACAAGCACTTCTTCTTTGTTCTAGAATCTTCCGTATCAGAATTGCCCAAATGTTTTTCTTCATGATTTGACATTATTTGTTTTCACTTTATGCTTTACAACACACAATTTCATGGATCTTAAAATAGATTAGCTTTCTTATAAAAACTAGATGATTTTGAATGAAATGAAGTATAAGAATTAAACGAACATCTACATCATGCATATATGACTCAATGCTTACATGTTATAATGTGGTATTTATTCATAATTTGGTTGCCAAATCTCATGCGTGCAATGCACGTGTACCTTACAAGTCTAAATGGTTTTTGTGTGTCTGTGTTGTGCGTGTTAAACACATTGTGCGTAGTATCATACATGGTTTAGATTTCGAACATCTAGCTAGAGCATACATGTACTATGATTTGAATTCACCATAAAATGGATACATATATTTGAATTTGAGATCGTATGTACATGTAGTTCGTATTTATATTGGAATTTACTTCTCCTATATTCATGTCATGTGTTGTGAAGATAATATTTAGATGGTTGTATAACTAACCCGAGTACAATCCCATTCAAACAGGGAAAATGTACTCAAATTTACTCCATATGCTAGACAACACACATAGTTTTTTTATTGTTGAGGGAAGTGCAAATTGTTTTGGTACTGTACACGTTATGTTTGTTGTCCCGATTTTTTTAGTTTTGTTGTTGTTGTATTTGAATGCATTTCTAGTAATATAGTAAAATGGGACATGGCTCTCTCTAGTGATGAGGTGTGAATTGTCTTTTTTTGTACTTGTTAAGCTCGTTCTCCAGAAATTTCAAGCCATGCCATGTTATGCCAAAATTTCAAGCTAGCATCTCTGTCTATCGTGCTGCGACACTCCCGCCGCTTCAACCCGTGCCTTGTTACCCCGAAATATTTAAGATATATCTTTGTCTCGTTGTGCTCCAAAAACTCCCTCCATCTCAACCCGCGCCTTGCTTTCCCAAAATTACAACACGCACAAAAACTCCCACCTCCCGCGAAGTCCCGACACGCGAAATGCCCATGATACCCCTGAACCGAAAGAACCGTCTAGCTCAAATTGGTAGGGATAGTTTCGTAACTTACCCCTCATTTCGGACAAGCGCGTCCCTAAGCCATGGTTCCCCACTCCCATCCCATCCGCCCACCCATTCGTACACCGAGGGCGGGAAAACCCGTGAAGCCCCACACCCTCCTCGGTCTGCCACCCAGCCAAAGCCTCTTCCCCGATGACGTTGTCCAAAGCAACACCTCGACGTCCCTCATCCACCATACCGGATGAAGATCCGTCGTCGATCTCGTCGTCCCGCCGGTTTAGCCACCCCGTCCTCCACCTCCAAGGAGCTGCCCCGACATTCCCCACATCTTTCGCTCCACCTCCATTCCCACGCCACTGTCTTCACCTACACCACCGGAAGAGCATCATCATCACCGTTTCCTCGGATGAAGCTGAGGCCTAATCGGCGCCACCAAAGAGGTTGTACACTAATCGCCGCATTTTCTTCTTGATTCGATCTCACGGTGCTGCTGGCGCTCGGTCCCGAGCCGACATGGCGCGGCTCCATCCACGGCGGCGGTGTCGGCCACTTCCTCCACACCGTCGCTCCCTCGGCGGCGACATCCACATGAGTAGGAGCTGCTGCTACTTTAGCTCTCGCTCGCGCTGCTACTCTGCTCTTGCTCTCGGTCGCCTGCCTGGTCTGCTCTTGCTCTTGCTCTTGCTCTTGCTTGCGTTGCTGCTCTTGCTCTTGCTCTTGCTAGCAATGTTGCTCCAATTTAGCTACACTTCAGTCGACTGAATCGACTTTCGGTTCAGTCGATTTTCAGG